>NC_136965.1:3437500-3585000 GCF_032717465.1 Coenobita brevimanus | reverse complement strand
TGAGTTAATAAGATAAATAGCGAGGTTTCCCATTAAATCCTTGAGTTAATAAGATAAATAGCGAGGTTTCCCATTAAATCCTTGAGTTAAGATGAAGATAAATCCTACGTGGAATAAACGAGCATACAGAGAACATTTTTTCCCTTGAAGCTACAAGATAAATCCCACGTGCAATAAACGAGGAAACATTGAACATCGAGATTAACCCGTCGAAGCCTTGAGTATACAGCGAAGGTTAATAACGAAGGGCTGGTTTGCTAGTGGAAAGATGGTGATGGTGAGAGTGAAGGTGATTCTAGACGACACGGGACTCGAAGGAACGAAAGACTGCGCTATTGAAAAGGTGATAATGGCGATAGTGATGGTTCTAGGCGACACGGGACTCGAAGGAATGAGTGAAGACACGAAAGGGGACGTGAGTGAGAGTGTTGACGTCCGTGTACAGTCGGGTGTAAAAATTATTCGGCTTGACGATCATCACATCACACGGCCCCTGTCATTCCCTGGATCCACACGTCTGATGGGGAGAGGGGAGGAAGGGGAGAAGGTGGTGAGGGAGGAGGGAAGGAGATTCGCTATGGAGAAGTAAGAAGGAAGGCTTGCAGAGAGAGAGAGAGAGAGAGAGAGAGAGTGAGAGGTGGAAGTTGGGAGGGAGCAAAGGGAAGTAAAGGGAAGGAAGGAGGAATTTCGTTATGGAGTAGTAAGAAGGAAGAGGAGAAGATGGAAGTTGGGAGGAGTGGGGAGGGGATGTGAAAATAGGGTGAGGGAACGGAGAAGTAGGGGAGAGAAGAGTGTAAGAGGGAGTTAATGGAAGAGAAGGGAGGGAGAATCGGATGGAGGAAGAAGGCAGGGATATGGGAGAAAGAGAGGGATTAAAGGAAACAAGGAGAGAGAAGGAGAGATCTGTGAGAGAAAGGGCGAGGGAAAAAGGAGGAGGGAATTACAGAGAAGGGAAGCAAGGAGAAGAGGAAAGGGGAAGGTGAGATGAAGAAGAGATAGGGACAAATAAGAAGAGAGGAGAAGGGGATGAGGATGGAGGTAGGGAGATATGGGGATGGGAGATGAAGATACAATGGAGGGATGGGAGAGGAAGATGTGAGGGAGGAGAGAGCGAGGGGGGCGAGAGGGGAGGGGGGCTAGGAATGAAAGATTTGGGGGTTATCGAGAACGAAGGGGGAGTTATAGGAAAAGGAGAAGGGAAGGGGGAGTAGAGGGATGATGAGGGTTGGGATAGGGAGGGAAAGTGAGAGGGAGGAAAAATAGAGGAGAAAGTGGATGAAGGAGAGTGGATGCAGAGAGACCCCAGTAGGAAGACTCGGTTTAACGTGTGTGTGTGTGTGTGTGTGTGTGTGTGTGTGTGTGTGTGTGTGTGTGTGTGTGTGTGTGTGTGTGTGTGTGTGTGTGTTTTTATAGCGATGCGTCAAAGAAGACAAGTAAACTGCTAATGAGTAAGTAAACCCTTTCAGTACGATAACGACCAATATTCTTCTATCTTCCTACCTCCAGGCGATTTCATTCAGCTTAAGGGCCCTCCAACTCGAAAACCCTGATGGTGGACCGCAGGGGAGGGGCAACTTCATCCTGCAGTCCACTGGGTTCACATTCAGTTGAACCTGGGACTACAACACTACCTATTATTACTCTAACATTTGTATGAAAAATGTAGGATTTTGGAAAACATACCTTGACAAAAATGATGGCTATTATAAAATTCACCTTTTGTTGATCTGGCCTTATAAAATAGCATCATGGCAAGTTTTCGCACACTTAATCTCGGTTGATTGACGGGGGTGTGACCGAGCGTAAAAATAAGTAATTAAACTTGATGATGGTACGATCCGGTCTGGCTGTTTTGCTGTAAATCTTGTTCGGGGGTTGTACAGTAAACACGGTGTGGAGGGGGACGCCTTCACGTGGTGGCACTGGTATGAACGGACGGCTCCACTGCCCGGTTATCCAAATGTCCATCAGCTCCCTCCCTATCCCCGCGAAAGGAGGATTGTGGATTGCAGAAGGGAAGCTCAAGCCTGCAGTCCACTGAGTTCACGTTTTAGTGTAACTGGGGCTACAGCAAAATAGTTACCGATCCATATTCTGGTAGTAAAAAAAAAAAAAAATCCCTAACACCTCTTCCTTGGCGATTTACTTGGCATTTTGTATTCTCATCAGCTGAGGAGGCTCCCTATCACCTTTTCCTAAGTAATTTATTTTTTATTACACTATACTGTCCTGTTCTGTGTTAAACTAATCCTTCCAATATCGCCATACTCTGCGTAAATAACTTTTTCTAAGCGACTTATTTTTGTTTTTTACATCTAACTGTCCTATTCTGTGTTACATAAATCCTTCCATTATCGCCGTAATCTGTGTAAGTAACGTACAGAAGGATATTAACCAGGCATATCCAGAAATAAATCGCTAAGGAAGAGAAGTTAGGAGCTTCCTTATCTGAAGAGAATACAGTTCCATGTGAGGGCGTCTGGTGGCTTGTGATTAGAAAGCCTTAATCAGAGTCTGTCATTCTATCTATCTGTCTGTCTATCTATCTATCTATCTATCTGTCTGTCTGTCTGTCTGTCTATCTGTCTGTCAGTCTATCTATCTGTCTATCTAGAGCCAGACGCCATAATCCTGTAAAGGGTGGCCACAAACAAATCGCCTCATCTCGCCCTGTTCCCTGCCATTTCGCTGCCCTCCCCCTAACTCACACTCCCATCTCTCATAAACCTCACCACTCCATCCCTCCATCTCATCCTCGGCGTAAGTAATAGTTTTAAATAGATTCAATTTCCAGGGGGTTAATGGAGTTTATTTATTTTATTTTTTTAATCAAGCCACAAAGGGAAGTAAGCTGGTCAACTACCCTTACCTGTAGTGGACTCCTTCAGCCTAGCCTCGGCCCCCTACACCTCAGAGAAAATGGGATTGGCCCTTACCATTTACCTTAATTAGTTCAGGTGGTGATGGTGATGACGGGGTGGCTATGGTGTGATGAAGGTGAACGAAAAATAACGAAGGAAAGAAATAACAGGTAAAATAGAAAAGAGTTACGAAGAATATAAAGGAATACCAGAAATCCACAAGAAATTATAACGAACTGAAGGCTAAGTAAATAAATGAAATAAAGAAAATATATCGTAAGTAGATAAATAATTACATAATGAGTGATGTCAGCTCCACACATCATGAATTACAGTGATTGGCTAACAAGAAATAACGAATCACTACTAACGAAAGGTAATAGATAATAAGAAAGGATGAAAATAACCAGGAATAATAATAAATAACAGAATAACAGCGAAATACGATAAAGAAATAAGTAAAAAATGAGAGAGCTGTAGTAATGATAACAGTGGGAAGAAAATGGGGTTTAGGTAGTAATGAAAACGAAGAACGCCAAGCACTAACTAATAACGAATAAAAATAACGCAAAATAACGAGGATTAACGAGTGATGCCTCCCCACTCGACTCTTCACGCTTCATCGTCCACCCCGGAGCCACACTTTTTACCTCCCTCTTTTTCTTTTTTCGTTTTTTCGTCACTCCTTAAAATCTTCCCTTATAAGATCAGAGGGTAGTATTTCCCCGGGCTTCGTAACTCATTAATATTTCTTTAATATTTTGATCACGCTGGAGAAATATATAGAGGAGGATTATGGTAGCTTATCCTTCACTTCTGCTTCTGTCTTCCTCACTCTTTCACTTTCTCTTTCTCTCTTTGCTCATTTCTCGCTGCTCTGTCTCCTTCCTAGGTTTCTCTCTCTCTCTCTCTCTCTCTCTCTCTCTCTCTCTCTCTCAACTTTATGTATATGTATGTATGTCTCATTCTACCTATGTGTCTGTCTTTATACCTCTCTCTCTCTCTCTCTCTCTCTCTCTCTCTCTCCCCCCTCCATCTCTCTCTCAACCTAAGATCTCCAGTTTCCTTACCGTAGCCTTTTCCAATTTTTCGCCCCCCCCCCCAAACGCGCTTAATAACTAGGAAAAAATTTAGCCCAGTCGGGTGTAAATTTGGAAGTAATTAAAAGTGGCAATCAGGTATAAAAACATAATTAAGTCAGGAAATTAGTGTGAACGTCTCCCTTACGATATTAGCTCAGGGATCGCCAGCTTTTTTACTTTTTTCTCTTTGTCCTCTGTCTTTTTTTTTTTTTTGACGTGCCCCGGTGCTGGAGAGTGACCCCTTCGCGCGGTGGTAAAGATATAGCCCGTCAGGTCCTCTGCTGGTTATACAAACGCCCCTCAGCTCCCTCCCTATCCCCCTAAAGGAGGATGGTAAACTGCAGGAGTGAGGTAGCTTTACCCTGCAGTCCACTTAGTTCACGTTTCATATCAACCTCGGCCTGTAATTACTACTACTACTACTACTACTACTACTACTACTACCACCACTACTGCTACTACTACTACTACTGCTACTACTACTACTACTACTACTACTACTACTACTACTACTCCCTTCTTTTATTTACTTATTTATTTATTGTTACCTTCGGACGATTTCATTCGGCTCAAGGACTCGGTGGGACAAAAAAATAAATAAAATATAAACAGATCCCTTTTACTACGATGGTTTTTGCCTTATTCTTCATGCCATCGTCTGGAGGATATATGAATAAAGGGCGTCATCGTAGTAGTAGTAGTAGTAGTAGTAGTAGTAATAGTAGTAGTAGTAGTAGTAGTAGCCCAGGGTTCATGTGAATATAAACCCTGTGGTATACAGGCTAAAGGTGCCCTCACGTAGTCCCCCATCCTCCATTTGGGTGATAGGGAGGGAATTGAGGGACGTTTGTATACCCGGGCAGATCCACCGCTCCGTCATACCTGTGCCACCACTCGAAGGTGTCCCTCTCCAGCACAGGCGTAATCGTAGTGAGGCTTAAGTAGGGATTAGACCCGTTATTGCAGGGGATTAATTTCAGTAGAGAGCGTCTGGATTAAAGTGACGGATTTGTGACGTATTGAGAGAGAGAGAGAGAGAGAGAGAGAGAGAGAGGGAGGGAGGGAGGGGGATGGATTATGAAAGATAAGAAAGCGAAAGTGGACGAGGTAACGCATGAGAAAGAGAGAGAGGGAGATTATGAATGGAAGAGGTAACGCATGAGAGAGAGAGAGAGAGAGAGAGAGAGAGAGACCGCCGAAAATCGAACACTCATCTCACCTCGTGGAAAAAAAATATATATAAAACAAAAAAAAATCCCAAAAAAAAAAGAATGAAAAGGACTCAACAGGATGTCACGTCCACATTTCAATCACTCGTGTCAGATGCCCCTTTGTGACCTGTTAAGATTTTTCCTCAGTGGGATGTGGATCAGCGGCGATCTTTGTGAACGATAGAACCCCCAGAATGAGCGTAAAATAAAGGAAATTTCTAGGGTGAACAGATTGATGGGATATGTATTGTAAGGGAGTTTTTTGTTATGCTTCGTACTGATTGAATTTTTTGCGTGGCTGGTATGACCCCTTCCCCATGAGCAACTTTTTTTTAGATACATTTTCGACCCACAGACGATTTTATTCATCTTATTGGAGACTTTATTAGCTGGAAAGGTTAGAGAGAGCATTCCATAACCTCTTCCCTGCCAAAGGATATTCGTGAGCTAATTGAAATCGTCTGTTGTAGGAATGAAGCTTAAAAAGCGTCCTAATGTGGAAGGTGTTAATAGTTTTCTTTGCCTTTTTTTTTTTTTAAGTTTTGGAGATCGGTGTAATGGAGATCAGTTTCTTGGGTATTGTGTGTGTCTCAGAATGTGGGTGTAATAGATATCTCCTACGTCATCATTGTCCATTCTTCTCCTCTCTCCCCCTGAGTCCTTTTCCCTTCTCATGTCTTCCATTCCCCTCTCTTTCTTCTTTCGTATATCCTCCTTCCTTCTCCCCCCTTTTTCTTTTATTCTTCTTTGTCCGTCTGTTTCATCTCCTTCACTTTCTTTTCCTGCCTTATAGCCTTCTTCTCAGTCCTGTCTTTTTTTCTCCTTTTATCCTTTCTCCCTTTCTTTCTGTCTCCTTTCTCATATTCTCTCCCCTCATTCATTTCCCCCCTTTCCCATTTTCTTCCCTCGGTTTTTCCTTCCTGTTCCCTTTCTCTCCCATTCTCTTTATTTCTCTTACTTTCATCTTTCCTTCTGTCTTGCAAGTTTATTTTTGTCCCATTCCTCACCCCTGCTCGTATTTTCATATCTCTGTCTTTCCTGTCTCACATCTTTACCATCTTTCTACTTCTCCTTTGCTTTCTTCTTTCGTATCTTCCGCCTTCATCTTTCATTCCTCTCTTTTTCTCTTTTCCCACATTTTCCCTTCCCCCCCTCCTCCCTTCTCTCTCACAGCCCCCTTCTCGTCCCCTTTCCCAGCCCCCTCTTACCGCCCCCCTTTGCTCCCTCGCACCACCTTCTCGTCCCTCCCCCCCCTTTTTCACCACCCCAGCCCCCTCACCCCCTTTCTTTCCTCGCCCCTTCACCCTCTTTCTCTCCTCGCCCCTTCACCCTCCTCGTCTCCTCCCACCCCTCACCCCCTTTCTCTCCTCGCCCCTTCACCCTCCTCGTCTCCTCCCACCCCTCACCCCCTTTCTCTCCTCGCCCACTCACCCTCCAAGCCTCCCCCACCCCTCACCCCCTCTCCCATCCCCCCACTCCTCACCATCTATCATCAGCCGCACCTTATCCCTCCTCGTACTCGCCTTCACATCATCATCATAATCACCACCATCATCCCACACATGACTTGCACCGTGCCCCCCCACAAAATTACATGAAATTCGTATACTTGTGGGCTGTAGGAGCTCCCTGGCACCTCTGACGCAACCCCTTCACTCCTAGGACGTATTTTTGTCCTCTTGCTGCCACCAGACGATTTTACTCAGCTTGGGGAGACGTCTTTGAGCGAAGGTATTGATGATTCTATCCAGCCCCTCAGCTTCAAATCTTTCTCCTGAGCAAGAATAAACTAAAAACAGGTGTCATGGGATTCAAGGGCTTCAGACGATTTATATAACATTTTATCGGATGGCCTTGCACTGTGGCCTCGCTGAAATTGCGTAGGACTCTTCTCGTGGACTTGGGAGGCTCCTCGGCGCCTTTTAAGATCTGGTGGTCGTCTTTCTCATGGTGTTTGAAGGCTCCCAGATCGCATAGTCGTGGTTTTTGTTGCTCCCTGTTGTGTCTGGTGGTTTATTTTGCTTATTATTGCTACGACTCGCACTCTGACTCCTTAAAGTTACGATCTTACATTCTCGTGGACACTGGAGGCTCCCTGGAATTACCTTAAGCCTGATTCCCGTGGGCTTTGGAGGCTCCCTGACACCTCTGACCTATGGCACTTTATTTTGCATAGTACCGGTAACGACCTTAGTTCAGCCTTCCTTAAATTATAGAGGGTAGCGTTCTCGTGGTCTTTGGAGGCTCGCAGTACATTATTATTATTATTATTATTATTATTATTATTATTATTATTATTATTATGATCATCATCATCTCGTTTTCCTCGTGGTGTTTGGAGACTCCTTGATAACCTCTTATTTAGTACCCCTGAAAGTACTACACTGCGTTTATTTTTATCTGGGAAAAATCCCTCTCCTCAGCTCAGTTTATGGCCAAGTGAGGTCAGATTGGAGGGTGGATCTAACTAGTAACCAAGGAGACTCGTTCGTACCTCATAACTCTAGGCTCGTCAGAGTTCACGGCACCATAATTTAGAATTCAGGTTGAGAGAGGTGGAAATGAAGCATCTATAGCGAGAACCACAAGCCAGCTCGCATCACAGCATCTCACGCATTTACGGAAACGTGAAATTTAGACGTGAGATATTAGACACGATAATTTTCTCATTTAGATCAGACCCAAACAGTAGTCAGGCACACACAAACCTAATACAATGCGTAATATCATGGCATAGATAAAAAGTAGTCAGGATTTCTCATCGATCACGAAATTTGAGCATAAAACAATGAGCTAGAGAGCAGTCGCAGCGCATACCTTCGCCAGCGCCATTATAGTTTTTATTTTCCCTTATAATTCGTCTTTCATTCCAGATCAATACTTTTACGGTCTCACATAGTCATTTACTTTTGCCGTCTTAGTATGCCCTGTTACACAGAGAGCGCATACCTCCGCCAGCGTCAGTAAGATTTATGATTTTTTTTAATTTCCTGCATCCTGATCCAGATTCCCCTAAAAAAATAATAATCTCTTCTATCACCCACTGCCCACCTATCCGATTCCACTGAAGTTCGATAACAGCTTTTTGAGATATTTTGTACACAGACACGGGTGAGTATGTTACCACCATCCAGATTCGTTAGAGGTAATCAAGGAATTATATTACGAGTATGTAGCTCTATCCAAACAGCAGTGAGGCACCACCATATTCAGTACGAAATCTGCTAATGCGTGGACACTAATGAGGATGCCAATGATAAACAGAGGGCAGCCAGCATCATTACCATTACACGCCTTTGTGGAGACGCTGACACACCCCCACATCTCACTCCCATTACGGTGTTACGGTAAATTCGTCATGGACCGAGAATCACTAATGGAACCTACAATCAGATCCCTGTAGTAACGTGGGAGTGCTTCTGATAGGCCAATAAATAAATATATAAATAAGTAAATTAATAAAAGGAGAATATGGTCTTTCCATGCCTCCTATTCTTCCTAAATATTCAGATCATAGTAACGAGAAAAAAAGATGTTTGTGGCATTTTTTGAAGATCTCTGTTAATTTATTGCTGAGAATATTACTAAATCATCATCATCATCATCATCATCATCATCATCATAATAATAATAATGACGATGATGCCGAGTCGTGCAGCCACCAAACAGTGCCTTTAGAAAAATATGTTTGTATTCAAAGTGTATTGATCGTGTTAAATACGGTACCTTATTTTACAGGTGTTTGCGGTTGTGGTTTTTCAGCTATTCCTATTCGTATTTCTCTTCCTTTTCTTCGCTAACGAAAGGCTCTGTTTTGCTGATTAGTTTCACAAGTGCTCTGATGATGCGTCGCTAGAGTGTGAGGCGGACTATTCTTGCCCCAGATTTTCGTCCTTTCTTTAGCTTGTTTCACGTAGTCCAGTAGCACAAAGAGACAATGCTGTGGTACTACATGTTTTCCATAGTACTTCTTCGTGACTAGCAGCATAATCTGGTGTTAAGCTACTGTTAATAAGCATTCAAGATGGAAGGATGGTAATTTTACGCTAAGTTAGATTGAAAAAGGGTTTTGTATAGAGGGGAATACTTTTGTAAATACGATAATATAGACAGGTGCTTTCTCCCTTCCCCTCCTGTTTCCTCCCTTTCACGTTCCCTCATTCTCTTCCCTTCCCCCCTCCTTCTGACGTTCTTTTCTCCCTCCTCCTCCTCCTCACGCTTCCTGAACATCTCCGTCCTTTACGTTCCCTCTCTCCCCTTCCCTCTTACGTTCCTTCCTCCTCCTCTCTCTCCTTACGTTCCCTCTGCTCCCATACATCCCATTTTTCTCCTCTCTCTTACGTTCTTCTCTCCTCCCTGTCTTCCATGCTCTCCCCCTTTTCTCTTCTTCCCTTCTTCCTCTCTTCCCTTCACATTCTCCTTCCCTCCTTCCCTCCCATTCTCTCCCTTTTTCCTCTACCATTTTCTTCCCTCCCCTGCACATTCTCCTTCCCTCCCTCTGCCTGCCTCCTTTCTCTCCCCTTTTCCCTCCCTTCCTCCCCCCTGAGTATCCATTTATCTGTTTCTATTAAAATCACATCTGTCTTTTTTCCCTCTCCCTTTCTACCCCCTCCCCCTCCCCGTCCTTCCCTTTCCCCCTCCTCATCTCCCCCTTTTTCTCCCCCTCTCCCCGTTTCCTTCCAGCCGTCCCATCCCTTCGTCTGGTGCCAGTTCGGATCTGTAAATGAACTTCTGAATTCCGTATATTAATAAAAGAGAGTCTGATTTTTTTTTTTTCCATATTTTTTTGTGGTGAAACTGATTGGTGGCTTATTTGTATATCGTCATCATCATCATCATCATCATCATCATCATCATCATCATCATCATCATAACCTTGTTGCCTATATTATCTTCCTCGTCCACGTTCTCCTCCTCCTCCTCCTCCTCCTCCTCTTCATCATCATCATCATCATCATCATATCCCCTCCTACTCACTTCCTTACGTAATACATCTTCCACCATCACCCTTAAATATCGAAGTAGCTACGTTAGATATTTACGATACATTCCGGGAACACCTCGGTCGCTACGGAGCACTACGGAACGCTACGGAACACGACGGAACACTACGGAACACGGCCCTGTAATTAATGGCGTCTCATCCGGATCTGATTGACGAGATTGAGTGCCCTTTCTCTGACTCCTCCATAAATTTCTGTAATGACTGGATGGCTTGTCTGGGTGGCTGGCTTCTCCTCCTTGGTTGCTAGAGAGAGAGAGAGAAAGAGAGAGAGAGAGAGAGAGAGAGAGAGAGAGATGGGGCAAGGATGAAGGGAAGGAAGTGGGGACAGGAAGATAGGGAAGGAGGAGGAGGATAGGAAATAGGGGAGAGAGGAAGGGGTACCTGGAGAAAGGGGAACTAGGAGACATGGAGAAAGAGGGGATGGATTGAGCGAGACGGAGAGAGGGGGAGGTAGGGAGAAGTAGATGAAAGGAGAGTGAGGAGAAAGAGAGAGAAAGATGATCAAGGGAGAAGCAGAGGAAGGGAAAGAGAGAACAAGGAAGGAGGGAGGGAAGGAGAGGGAGAGAGAGAGAGAGGGTTAAGGGGACAAGGATTTAGAGTGATGTGGAGTTAGAAAAGTGAGGAGATAGAATGGGACAAGGAGAGGAAGGGAGGGAAGGGAGGGGGGGGAAGAGGAGAGGTACAGAGAGAGGGGGAGAGACGAGAGCCACCAGGGGGGAAGGAGGGAGGGAAAGAGCGAGAGAAAAGGGAAGAAAAAGGGGACAAAGCGAGGAGAGGAGGAGGGAGTGACTATGGGAATGCTAGAGAGAGAGAGAGAGAGAGAGGAGGGGAGGTGAGAGTGGAGGCGAGGAGAGAAAGAGCCTAGCAATTAGCCAGCCTCATATATGCACACACACGCCTCTTTACGTATGAGTCTTCACGTTATTGATTCTCACAGCCTACCGCATTCGTTTGCCCTGCGACTGTGCTTACGAATATTTTACCTTGTCCTCGAAACACGAAAATAAAATAATGGACAGAACTGGAACTGCCTTTTTACATCATTTCACATTCTGTTTTCGTTTTATGCTTTTGTGAATTAACATGTGAGGTTAATGGTAAAAGTCTTGCTAATACTGAAGGGGTTATTTAAAGACTGGTGGTGGAGAGGGTGGCCTTGACGTGGTGGCACTCATATAACTGGTCGGATCCACTGCCCGGTTATATAGACTAACTATTCCCCGAAAGGAGGATAGTGGATTGCAGGAGGAGGACATCTTCAGCCATCTACTACTACTACTACTACTACAACGTGGCAGTAGTTAGCATAGTATATTGTTGACGCCATCGTACTGAAGGGGATACTTTCGAAATATTTCTAATGTCACTCCGGTGACGTATTAGTTTATTCTTGCCTCTTCTGGATGATTTTATTTAGTCTCATGTTGAATTATTATTATTGTTATTATTATTATTATTATTATTATTGTTATTACCTCCAAAAATCAGGGGTACATAATCATATACCACTTGCACCTACTGGCGCGCGCACACACACACACACACACACACACACACACACACACACACACACACACACTTCTTCCCATCCTTAACCTTATTCACATCCGCATCCACACCACAACACTCTTCCACTTCCTCACTTTGCATGTCACTCCACTAATTCCACATGCTTCTTTCCCCGTAAATTATTCCACATCCTCACTTTGTGCGTCTCTCCACTAACTCCACATGTGCCTCTCTCGCCGTATATATATCCACTTCCTCACTGTGTATGTCTCTCCACTAACTCCACATACTTCTATCCCCGTAAATAAATCCACTTCCTCACTTTGTGCGTCTCTCCGTGTAACTCCACATGCTCCACTCACCAAAAATAAATCCAAATAAATCCCTTAACCACATCCTTAGCGGCGAATCTCTCTTGTGTTTCCAGAATTTCTCACTGCCAATAAAATCGCCTGGAGCCACTGAGTAAATCCCGTTAACAGCGTCCTTCCCCCGTTAACAGAAGCCAAACAGAGAGGCCCCCTGCTCGCTCTCTGATTATTACTTTTGAATGATTAATTGCAATCGCCCGCTTAATATTTTTCCTACATTCTCCCTAATTACATCTGGGATCAAAAATTGGAAGAGGCAAAATTTGAGAGAGTGGAAAGCCATCAATCTTTGAAGGAAATCATTATCAGGCCAAGCCATACATTACACGTCTCTCCTCCCTCCATCTTCTCTCTCTCTCTCTCTCTCTCTCTCTCACACACACACACACACACACACACACACACACACACACACGTCACTAAGGCTATCGCCAAAGCTTTTTACGATCTTGAGGTAACAACACGAAACTACATCGAAATTAATCAGAAAACACAGCGACGTCCCCCCTGAACTCTGACCTTGGCCTTTGACCTTGACCTTTGATGGACCTGGACCAGATTTTTAGCACTTCTTCCCTGACCCATACGCCATGTCTGTACCAACTTTGCTCAACATCGGGCCAGACATTCTTAAGGTATCGTTAAAATATGGATACATAGCTTGCACGAGGGACCTAGATACATATATAGAAACGGACTTTATTACGCTAACTTCACCTTTGTTGTCGAGAGAGAGAGAGAGAGAGAGAGAGAGAGAGAGAGAGAGAGAGAGAGAGAGAGAGAGAGAGAGAGAGAGATTACTGAAAGGAATCCTAAGAGGTCGTATTTAGCATTTTCATTACGAGGTGTCCCCAGATCAGAAGAGAATTACCTGACCTAAGCAATAACGAAACAGGTGTCATCATACTGAAAGGGAAAATCCTGAAAATAATATCCTAGGTTTTCCAAGAGACAATCTTTTCTAGTAATTTTTAATATTTTGGTACGAGGGATTAAAAAAAAAAAAAGACTAAGGCTAGTAATGTGTAAGGAGTCTCCCTGACACATTTTCCTTCGCTACTTATGAGTCTTGGTACAGCACAGTGACTATGGAAAATAAATTCTTGGTGTTTGAAAACAAAGCACTTAGAAGAATATTAGGAGTTAAGTGGTGGGAAAGGATACCAAATAGTAGAATTAGAGAAATAACGGGAGTGCAGCCGGTCGATGAATATGTTAGGTTCTCACGATGGAAGTGGCTAGGACATGTGTATAGGAGACAGGGAATAGTACGAGGTACACCAGGGTGGGTGGCACTTGGTAGGAGAGGTAGAGGAAGGCCAAAAGAAACGTGGGTGAGGACAATGAGACAGGAAGCTGGAGATGAGTGTTGGGGAGATCTTGAGGAGTTAGCACAAGATAGGATGTGGTGGTGTGAGTTCATCGAGGCCCTATGCATCCCCGAGGGTGCCACAGGAAATGATTGATTGATTGACTTATTTTCCAAACTACTTATTATTATCGCCTGGTTTTATTATCGCGTCTTTGCGGTATCGTCATTGATTGCATGACTAACACACAATTATTGTATTTAGGAAACGGAGCAGAATCGGAAATAAATCGGTAAGGAAGAGGTGTTAGTAAGCTTCCTCATCGTAACACAATACCGCCCTAAATGATATAACAGCTTAATTTTCCTCTGCCGACCATTTTCGTGTCTGTTACCGTGCATTTTTTATATCCTTCACCAAAACAAAAGACACTAAGCTAGCCAACCGTACCAGAATACCGCCTTAAATAATGTAACAGATTTTATTTTTCCTGTCTCACTACCAACCAAATACGTGTCTATATACTGTACACATTTCCCATACACCACAAAAAACAAAAAACACAGGCACAGGAAAAGGAAAGGAGAAAAAATTATTCTTTAGGGGATCGCGCACGCCTCCCCGCTACTGCCAGTATTAATATTCATAAAAATCTAATTTGGCCATTTTCCTTCCGTCTTATTCCTTCTTGATTTGTGTAAGTTTTGAGATTAGATTAACCCCGAGGAATACAATTGGGTCTTGGTAATTACTTTAATGTAGGGGAGCGTGAAAAATGGGAGCTGAGGGATGCTGCCTTACTTTCTCCCCTTCTCTCTGCCTCACCCTGCCTAACCCTCACTGTCTCTCCTTTCCTCCCTTGCTTCATAACCTCCTCGTCCGTCTATCGCCTCACCTTCTCTCTTCTTCCTTTCTCCTTTATCTTCTCTTGCCTCCATCCTTCTTCCCCTCTTCACCCTTTATATTTTTTTCTAACTCTCTTGTCACTCCATTTATCCCTGCCTTTTTTTCGTCTCCTTTCCTCCCTTTCTTGCCTTTCTATCCTTTTCTCCCTGTATTACTTCTCATTTTCTCCCTCAGTTTCTTTTATATTTGTCGTAACTTTGCCCTTCCTCCTGTCTATGCGTCTCAGGTGCACAGGTCAGTGAAATAAGGTATAACAGGTGCAACTTACTCCCCCTCCTCTTCCAGACGATAATAATCATTTTAGGTGAAGATTTGTGAGCTGAGGAATTACATACAACCTTCACTAACCTTCTCACTGCTACTACTATTACTACTACTACTACTACTACTAATAATAATAATAATAACAATAATAATAATACTGCCTACAGATTATTTTACTGAATCTTCAACCAAGGGAGATCTTTTATTATGAAGAAATCAGCACCTTTACTACTGTGGTGACTTTTTTTTTTTTACTATCTTACTACCACCTGAAAATTTCATTAAACCCAGGAAGCCTTTTCGCAATAAAGATAACGCTTTCAATAAGGTGATGTCTACTTTATTTTTGCTTTACTGCTGCCAGGATGATTTTATTCACTTTCAGTAAAGCATTGTTGTGGTGAAGAGAAAAATGAAGGATGCATAAAAATAGTGAGGTCCAGAATTCCATCTCGAGGGGATTAGTATTGTGTATGTGTGTGTGTGTGTGTGTGTGTGTGAGAGAGAGAGAGAGAGAGAGAGAGAGAGAGAGAGAGAGAGAGAGCAGACTTACAAGCTAGCACACACAGAAGCGGCGGGCACACGATATAAGCACGTTGTTACCAGCGGGTTGGCATATGCAAAAACCTCATTAGCATAAGTCACCTTTATCTCTAATGATGGAGCCTGAATTAAACAAGCAATAACTGGCCTGGAACTGTTTGCTTAATTTCCGGCTAAATGAGTTTGATATTCTGATAAAGGCCCGCGTGAAAATATTGAAAAGCGCACTCACTCACTTTTCTTTTTGCCTTCCATTGTGTTCCATTTTTCTCCATTGTCCAGCATTGACCTACTTCACCTGGCGTTGATGTGAGGCCAGGTATGATTGGTTTTGCATATGATATTAGCATTGAGCTCTGGCCTTCCTGCACTTAACCTACTTCGTCTGAATAATGGATGTCGTGGCACTCGCTTGAACTATGCTTTTATTCCAAACATTTTCACCAGAGAGATTGCGTTTCAGATATTAGGATGCAGAGAGAGAGAGAGAGAGAGAGAGAGAGAGAGAGAGAGAGAGAGCAGTAGATGTAGATCGGATAAAATTGTATGATATATATTGAGGATATTGGAAAATGGTTCACCACATCCTACAGAATTATACAAAAAACAAATATCAAGATCTAAAACAATTCAAAGCAACTCTTTCCTGTTTTTATAGGAATCAAAGCTACGTGCGTCTGTGTTTGCTCATAGGCGTAAAACAAATATCATCGTGGAATGTTGTCTATAAAATATTCTACCCTAGAGCTGCCGCAAACACTGATAAAATTTCGTAGACTATCGTGACAAACTGAAACAAACTACTGGGGAAGATAAAACCACCACTGAGCGAATAAGTTTTGAATGTTGTTACTCAGAAAGCTCCCTTCTATCCTCCCCTTCCTCCCCATCCGATGCCATCTATCCTTCAACCAGCCCTCAATAACCATCATCCATTCTGTAGAGATGCCTGAACCATTGCCCTCACCTAGCATTCAGTTTCAACCACCCCAAACCTGACCTAACAAACCACCCCTTGTCTGCCCCTTCACTACCCTCCCCTTACCCAAACTATCCCCTCATACCGTTCTAACAACCCCAAACCTAACTCGGCCCAACAAACCACCTCTTACCTATCCCTTACCTACCCTACCTATCCATAAATTACTCCCCCAGGTGCCCCTCTTGCCTATTCTTGTTAACCACCCCAAACCTAATCCAACCCAACACACCACCCCTTACCTATCCCTTAACTACCCTCCCTAGCCATAAAGTACATCCTCAGATACTCCCCTTCCTTGCCCATTTAACCAGCCCAAACCTAACCTAACTCATCTGACAACCCCTTACCTACCCCTTAGCTGTCCCAGTAAGTGTACTACACCCTCTTCCCTACCCCTTCAAATATTCCTCCCATCATCTACCCCCTCATACACCCTTCTTCCCTACCATTTCAACCATCCCTCCCCATCATCCACTCCCCAGCACTACCCTACAAATGCCCTCTTCCCCATCCATTAAATCATCAGCCACCTCCCAGTACCACCCCTAATGTAGCATCTTCCCCACCCCTTCAGTCACCCCATCAGCTACCTATCTCCCCTACCCCGTAAACCCCCACTCTCCCTGTGTAGAAGCCCCCTTTAACATCCTCCCCAAAGGCTATATGTTTAGGAATTTGCGGTGAGTGTAAGGTAATGCACATGTGGTTCCTTTCAAAGTTTGCTCGCCAATATGGACTCCGCCAAATAAATCATGATGACTGGAGTCGTAAGGGGGTTGTTTACGAGGGTGCTGAGAGAGAGAGAGAGAGAGAGAGAGAGAGAGAGAGAGCAAGGGCTATAAAAGGAGAAAGGAAAAAGAAGAGAAGGGAAGTGGTGTGCGAGAGGAAGAATGTGGTTATGATGATAATGCGGCGGAGAGAGAGAGAGAGAGAGAGAGAGAGAGAGTATAGACATCATAAAGTGACACCCTAAAACCCCTTCAGTCCCAGGACGTCTTATCTATTCGTATCTTCCTTGTGCCAGAGATTTATGCAGCTTACGAGGGACATCTGATCGAGGAGGAGGTAGTATCCATTAACCCCCTTCTATCAATAATATATATATTTTATTTTTATAATTGGTATCGTCAGACAGTTTGATTTATCGGTGGAGAAATCCCTTTTAGTGAAGAGGTTGATGGAATTGGAAAAAGAAATAAGATCTACTTCCGAAATTAGTATTATGGGTATGAAGGATTTTTTTTTTTATATTCTATAATGTTCCATACGTTAATTCAACATTTTCTCAATTTGATGTATAATGTGAAAAGTTAGAAAAAAATGTTGCCAGGCTTTCTTTAGTGGACAAAAGTAAAGCTTAGCGTGAAAATTAAAGTTAAAAAGTTGCAAGGCTTTCCTCAATGGATAAAAGTAATATTTAACATGAAAAAATTGAAGTAAAAATATTGCAAGGTTTTCTTCAATGGATAAAAGAAAATGTTTAACGTGAAAATAAATAAAACAAAAGTTGCAAGGTTTTCTTTAGTGGATAAAAGTAAAGTTTAACGTGAAAATTTTAAGTAGTAATATTTTGCAAAGTTTTCTACAATGGATGAAAGAGTACAATATAACGTGAAAATTAAAGAAAAATAATATTGCAAGATTTTCTTCAATGGATAACACAGTACATTCAGCAATATATCCCCTTAAACTCAGCAGTCAGTATGAACAGTAAAAATAATGTTACGTAGTTGTTTCTGAATCTAAGACGGAGTACAAATAACACTTTGTCACTCTGAACTCGAATAAACTGCAGCAGCGGCAAAGGGTTTCACTTCCTCGAGGACTTAGGACTTGACGTAAAATTATGGACAGTATGCATATGAGATGTGTCTGCTTCCACTCTCAAAAAGCTGGATTTATATTCCTTGCATACGTGTACTTTTATACCAGTTAAAACATGTGTACAAAAATAATGTAAATTTTAACTGTCAGTCTGTTTGGACCTCACTTGCTATACTATTTTTTCCTATCTATTTATTGCCAGACGCCTTAATCCCGTAAGGGGTGGCCACAAACAGATCGCCTCCATGTCGCCCTGTCCCCCGCCATTTCACCGCCCTGTTCTAGTGTATATAATTAAGTTAAAAGGTTTTCATATTATATTAAAACTACGGAGAGGTAAGGTTCCTTCGACGATAGCTAGCATATAATTCGTAAATGAACACTTTCCGTCAGTGGGTAAATATAATCTTCAGAATAATATCGTCTGGCGGTACAGAGACTGAAATACTTAAAGTGAGGTATCTCTAAAACGTTCAGGATGTGATTTTGTCTCCGTATGTCCTGGTATTGCATTTAATATTACCTGTTGTGGATTGTAAAGCAATACGAGGTAATACTTCGTTGGTCATTATTATTATTATTATTATTATTATTATTATTATTGGTTGTAGTAGTAGTAGTAATAGTAGTAGCATTTTCATATATATCTCCATATTTCCTGACCGCGTGTATTTTCAAGAAATATTTAGAGTTGCAGTCCACATATTCCACCGATATTAAGTGTATTGTATACCAGAGTAATATGAGGTAATATCGCGTTGGTCCGTAATTTTGTGTTGGAAGCTGAGGGAGCTAAGAAGGGAGGCGTCTTTATGATGGGAAAATCGCCATCTTCAAGACATTTTGGCAGGAGAAGCCTCAACTGCCTCATATGATGTTATTAAATATCCCAGGGTGTGTGTGTGTGTGTGTGTGTGTGTGTGTGTGTGTGTGTATGTGTGTGTGTGTGTGTCGGAGGGAGAGGAGGGGGAAAGGTAGACCATGTGTGTGTGTGTGTGTGTGTGTTTGCGTGTGTATGTGTGTGTGTGTGTGTGTGTGTGTGTGTGTGTGTGTGTGTGTGTGTGTGTGTTTGCGTGTGTATGTGTGTGTGTGTGTGTGTGTGTGTGTGTGTGTGTGTGTGTGTGTGTGTGTGTGTGTCGGAGGAGGAGAAGAGGGAGACCGTGAGATTTACCCGCGTTTTATGGAAGATGCAAAATAGGTGTGAAATATTTGAGGGTATTCGGACGCGCTTTGCATATGAGTGACTTATATTTCGCCGCCTCTCTCCCCACGTCTTAGGGAAATTCAAGGAACAGGTATTCATTTTTCCCGCCTGAGATGAAAGGACGGGGTGTGGTTGAGGGAAAGATGAGGCGAGATTTACTTAGTCTTGCGTTTTTATGGTGCTCAGGTTTATATTCTCTCTCTCTCTCTCTCTCTCTCTCTCTCTCTCTCTCTCTCTCTCTCTCTCTCTCTCTCTCTCATCTGACCACTGGATATTACGATTCTGTCTCTGTCCCCTCTTTCACTTTTCCCCTTGCTCTGTTCTCTCCATCTCACTCCACTTTTCCTCTCCTCATATTCCCTCTCCCTCACTTTCTCACCTCCCTCCCCCTCTCTTTCTCTCTCCACCCTCAAATGATATTGATCGCCGGAACAGCTGGCGCGATTATCGACTACTGCCAAAGATAACGCAAGATAAGGAGAGACAGAATGAGAGAGAGCATTACGTTTTTTGTTGGTTGAGGGGATGACTTGCCTACTCTTTATCGCTGGCGCCTCTGTCTGCTGTGGGCCTTTGTGTGTCGTGTGTGTGTGTGTGTGTGTGTGTGTATGTGTGTGTGTGTGTGTGTGTGTGTGTGTGTGTGTGTGTGTGTGTGTGTGTGTGTGTAATATTTGTGACGGATGTTTTTGCTGTGTGTGTGCGTGTTTTCAGTATTTGTGACGGCTGTTTTTGCTATGTGTGTGTGTGTGTGTGTGTGTGTGTGTGTGTGTGTGTGTGTGTGTGTGTGTGTTTTATGTTGTGTGTGCACAGTTGATTTTTAACATTTTTATGTGTTTGTGTGCTTGTGTGCTTTTGTTCTCATCATAGGGTCGTGGCCTTAGGAGGTTCCCTAGCATATCTTCCTTGGCATTAAATTTTTTGTATTTTATTCTTTATTAAGTGGAAAGCAGCATTGTACTTGTGTTATGTATGGTGGCGGTGTAGGTAGAACTAAATGGACATCGTTAACTTCTCCTCGCGCTTGTCATCGTCTGGGATAATGCGGTGTAGGTAGAACTAAATGGACATCGTTAACTTCTCCTCGCGCTTGTCATCGTCTGGGATAATTGCTTTCCAGTTCAGTCAGCTAGGTACTTGTCCCCCCCTCTCCCGACACACACACACACACACACACACACACACACACACACACACACACACACACACACACACACACACACACACACAGGTACTATCATCAAAAGTCCTCTCACCTCTCCTGTTTCTCTTACCACGGACAATTCAAGTCAGTCTAACTTCGTATCGTAACACCTATCACAATGTCACTGATTCTTGTACTCTTTTCACCCTAACTTGGCCTTGGATTTACATCTCCCAGTTCGAAAAGCTGAGTTTTAACAATGGATTAACACCAGAATATGATGCAAGCCACGAGGAAGTGCTGTGGAAAGGGTAGAGTCGCAGTATTGCCTTCTTCAGCCATTGAGCTACGTGAAATAAGCTGCAAAAGGACAAAAATCAGAGCCAAGTTAAAAGAATGATAGTTTTAGTTGCTGCAGTTTTACTATGCTGATTTTCTAAGAGTCTGGGGAGAGAAATAGGTGTGACAAGACTTTTGCTGGCGATAATATTATACCTACCCTCCTCCCACGCACCCACACCCATAACCCCTCTACCACCCACCCACACACCCATACCACAACCACTCACCTTACACTCCTCCCACCACCCCTGCCTCACCTCTCACGCCCATCCCACAGCCTTCCTTCCGTCCCCCCTGCCACTCTCCACCTCATCCCTCTGCCAACAAATCAATCCCCACAGCCTTCCACCCCAATCTCCCCTTGCTACCTCCCACCTCACCTCACCACCCACACATCCATCCCCACATCCCCTCCCTTTCCCCCCACCGTGCCACCCTACCCCCACCCTTCCAATTTCCTCACAATCAACCTAGATCAGCAATAACGGGGAGGCGACTGGACCGATAGATGAACCGATAGATGAACCGATGAAGGGACAGGATGAACGTGTGTCGATGTTCACGTGTCCACCATCAGATACAGGAATTACACCTAATTGTATTGATTACCTAATTGCCCTCATCCTGGTTAATGAACGGAGAAATGCCTAAAGTAATAGAAAGGCTGGTAATTCACTCAGATGAAGTGGAAATGGAGATAGTTTGGAATGTTAGGGACAAAGGCCTGGGAACTGACCTTACCTGACTCTCTCATTCACCTGACTGACACTCACCTGGATTCCCTTAACTCATATCCATATACTTTCTTGCTTCATACGTAAATGACTCCGTATCCTGTGATTAATGATTACATGATTCAGGTTCGCCTGATTCATATCCACATGACTCATACTGCCCTGATATTCTCGTTAATCATATTCACCTGATTGTCACACTTAGCTGTCATGCTTACCTGGCTTATACTCACCAGATTCACACTCACTTGACGCATACTATCCTGATACTGACGTTAATCATAGTCACCTGATTTTCACCTGATTTTCACACTTGTCTGTCATGCTCACCAGACTCACACTCACCTGTCACCTGTTTCTCACACTCACATTCACCTCACGTAATTAAGTGTCCAGTCGTAGAGAACAGAAATAAATGACACTGAAACAGGTAAATTAGACCCTTCATTGCGAGGGGTCTGTCTTACGTCG
Source organism: Coenobita brevimanus (assembly GCF_032717465.1). Classification (NCBI taxonomy): domain Eukaryota; kingdom Metazoa; phylum Arthropoda; class Malacostraca; order Decapoda; family Coenobitidae; genus Coenobita; species Coenobita brevimanus. The sequence goes on along the minus strand of NC_136965.1, from coordinate 3,563,240 downwards.
AATATCATTTACTGTCAGCCAGAATAAGATGATAAGACTTCCTTGGGCAAGAGAGATTAATTGAGATTGATTTTAAGCCCTTTTGATTTGGGGAGGCGAGGGGATGGCGGGAGTTCTTAGCTGGATATAGACCTCTAACTATAGTAAAAATAGACTTTGGACTGAACGAGAAAGAGATATTGTGGTGGAGGTAAGAGGTGGGGAGAAACAGGGAGGAGAATGGGATGGAGGAGAGGAGAAGAAGGGAGGCGTGAAAGAATAGGGAGATGGGAGAGATGAAGGGGGAAAAAAGGAAAGGAGGAAGGAGGAAGTAGTGGAATTGGGGGAAAAAAAATAGATAAAGGATAGAGGAAAGGGTTGGATGGGTTGAGGAAGTGGAAGAAGGGTTGAGGAAATGGAAGAGGAGGAAAAAGTAAGGACATAGCTGGGGTAAGAGGAAGATGGGAGGGGGAGGCACTGAATTGAGCTTGATAGAGATGGATGTGGGGGGGGGGAGGGGGGGATGAGGGTGGAAAAATGATGGCGAAGGAGTAACTCTTTCAATTCGATGACGTTTTCTGTAATTATTTTTCTATCATCATAATTTTTTTTTAAGCTTAGAGGGACTTTTGGAACTGGAAAAGGTTGGATGCAGCCTTCACAAACCCTTCCATAAGGAGAGGTTTTCCCTAAGCCTTTAAAATCGTATGGAGGTAGTAAGAAGAGACTGAAAAAAAAAAAGATGACTTCGTACTGAAAGGGCTAAGAAGAGGTAGGGAGAAGGGGGCGACAGTGAATGGGATTGAGAGAGGAAGATGGAGGGAAGAGCACTGGAAGGAAGGAAGAAGAGGAGGTGGGGAAGGTAAGGCACTATTGAATAAGATGGTTAGAGTGGAGGATAGGAGGTTGGAGGATAGAGAGGGACGCACTGAACTAGGGGCTTAGAGAAAAGGATGGGAAGATGGAGGATAGAAGGGAACAGATGTGGGGAGGGAGAGGCACTGAAAGAAAGGCTGAGGAGTAGGAATGGGGTGTGGGATAGAGGGGGAGATATTGAGTTAGACGTAGAGAGAGGAGGATGAAGTTGAGAAAGGGAGTGAACAGATGTGGGGAGGAAGAGGTGGGGAGGAAGGGGAGGCACTGAAGGAGAGGCTGAGAGAGAGCAGGAGCGGTGGGAGGGTTGGAGGAGGGGGGGAAGGGGGAGAAGAGAAGAAAAGAAAAAAAATCAGGTCCTTTAAAACTTTTGCCTGTTTAATTTAGCCATGGTGAGAGGGGAGCCTTCAGCAGCAGTCCCCACCATCCCTCTACTTACACAAACTCACACCATTGACACACCCTTCTACACCCAGGGGGAAAAAAATATGTATAAAAAAAGAAAAAATTATCCCTCGCAAATCAGCCCTTCCTTCCAACCTCTCTGATGTCATTTGTTTTTTTCTTGCTAAGCCTGGACGAGTTTACTACACCCTAGGGGAAAAAATTGCTAAAAAAAATGATTCCATGCTGAGTTTATTTATGCTTTTCAGCCCGATGATGTGCTGTAATTTTTGTTTTTTTCTTACTTCCTCCAGACGATTTCATTCAGCTTAGCCCGTAGGAGAGAGGTTTTTGGCTCTAACACCTCAAGATTGATGTCTCCCCTCAGCTGAGTAAAATCGTCTGGAAATAGCAAGAAGGAAATGGAAAATAAAAATCTCCCTTCCTCAGCCCCTTCAACCCTGTGAACATCATTATTCTTACAGCTGCCAGACGATTTCTCTCTCTCTCTCTCTCTCTCTCTCTCTCTCTCTCTCTCTCTCTCTCTCTCTCTCTCTCTCGGGTAATGAAGGCTGTATCAGAACCATAGCTGAATAAAATCGTCTGGGAAGGAAAAAATACATCAGTACGTCATCCCTGTGAAGAGACGAAAATTATCACTACTTATTCTAAACCCCTTCAGTGCCATGTCGTATAGTTAATTATATTATTAGAAGTACCAGACGATTTTCCTCATCCTAAGTGAGACCAGTAGTAGTAAAGGAGTTAATGGAGGCTATTTTTTAACCCCCCCAAATCGAAACATGTATCTTAAATAAAATCGTCTAGAGAGGGAAAGAATGAAATAGGGGAAATAGGTAATTGGTCATTGCAGTGAAATAGTTTGGAAAAAAATAAAAATTCACCTGAAGAAGTACACATAACACCCTCACCAGATATTACCCTCGAAAAGTGTGCCTGTATTTAAGTGTACCTTATTTAAAAGTGTGCCCTAAAAGTTTACCTTATTTAAAAATGTACCTTAAAAGTTTACCTTATTTAAAAATGTACCTTAAAAGTTTACTAATGTAATTGTACCTTAAAAATTTACCTGTATTTAAAAGTCTACCTGTATTTAAAAGTCTACCTGTAATAAAAAATCTACCTGTATTTTTAAAAGTCTACCTGTAATTAAAAATCTACCTGTATTTAAAAGTCTACCTGTATTTAAAAGTCTACCTGTATTTAAAAATCTACCTGTATTTAAAAATCTACCTGTATTTAAAAGTCTACCTGTATTTAAATATCACACCAAAATTTACCAACGAATTGTGTATATAAAACTCTCATCAAAATTAACCCTCAAGTAGTGTATATGAAACTGGCACAATTAATAACACACCAGAAATGTAAAAAAGAAAAGACACCTACAATACCCCTAGAAAAGTGATTATAGATAAATAAATAACTAGAAAAATTGATAGATAGATAGGTAGATAGATAACATGTGACAGTTCCCAACAAGAAATATGTAAGAAGTATAGAAAAATGTGTATAAGAACTCCCACCATTCGCCACCCATTTCCTGCGTCTCTTTAGGTGAAAAAAAAGAAAAAAGAAAAATAATCTCTCGAAAAGTGTGTTAAGAAAATGTTGGCTTTTGAAAACACTGAGGCGTCGGCTGGTATTGACACTCGCCTCTTGTCTCCCCCGCTACACCGCCAATTGGCACCCCTCTCTCTCACTTTCTCACTCTCTCACTTTTTTTTACTTTTCACTGTCTTTGGTTCTTATGCTTAGAAGGTCGTGTATCGTGTCTCCTCTCTCTCTCTCTCTCTCTCTCTCTCTCTCTCTCTCTCTCTCTCTCTCTCCACACACACACACACACACACACACACACACACACACACACACACACACATGAAGAAGACATTTACACGCTTCCTTCTTTGTTGCAATTTTGACGTGTTTTATAAATGCAAGTAAAGATGCTCCTTCAAACTTTTCGAGGCTCCATGGCTGGAGGAGGAGAAGGAAGAGGAGGAGGAGGAGGAGGAGGAGGAGGATAGAAGTGGAGTGGGCTAAAGAGAGGAGAAAGGTAGGAAGAGAGGGTTGGTTAGGATTGAGAGGGCTGGAATGGGAGGGAAAAGAGAGCTAGAAAGGGATGAAAGACTGGAAAGAGAGAGAGAGAGATGAATAGGGCTCGAAAAATCAGGCTGGAACTGAAAAGACCTGATATTACCTGCATCGGAATACTTTGAGAGGGAGAAAGAAAAGGCTGGCTAGGACTGAAGCTGATGGAGAAGAAGGAAGAGAGGGCTGGATAGGGCCTGTTAGGGATTCCTGAGGGCTAGTGAAGGGGAAAGCGAAGGCTGGTTGGCGTAAGAGGGCTGGGATAGGAGGAAGGGAGGGCTGGTGCAAGATGAATAGGGTAGGAAAAATCAAGTTAGAAATGGAAAGTACTGATGATACCTGACTAGGACTGTAAAGGCTGGAGAGGGCTGATGTGGGCTTGAGAGGGCTGGTAAAGGCTGGAGGGGGCTGCCACGGACTTCTAAGGGCTAGTGAGGGCTGGAGAGGGCTGTCACTTGGCTGTCACTCGCCCGCCACCTCCTCTCACCGCCCGCCACTTCGAAAATGTTAATTTTATGAAGGCTGTCATGACCACGTGCCATTCGCCCTTGTGAGAAAGCCTGTCTAAGTTACTGGGCGACAGACTGGAGCACCCGACTTTCTTACTCCAACTTCGGGCTCTCTGGGTACGGTGGTGGTGGCAGCCGGTGTTGCAAAGTCCCTAGCACGCACACACCTTCTTGCAATATCCTCACACCTTGCAACATCCTCACCTTGCTGTTTTCACACACACACACACACACACACACACACACACACACACACACACACACACACACACACACACACACACACACACACACACACACACACACACACACACACACACACACACACACACACACACACACACACACACACACACACACACACACACACACACACACACACACACACACACACACACACACACACACACACACACACACACACACACACACACACACACACACACACACACACACACACACACACACACACACACACACACACACACACACACACACACACACACACACACACACACACACACACACACACACACACACACACACACACACACACACACACACACACACACACACACACACACACACACACACACACACACACACACACACACACACACACACACACACACACACACACACACACACACACACACACACACACACACACACACACACACACACACACACACACACACACACACACACACACACACACACACACACACACACACACACACACACACACACACACACACACCTTGTTACAGTATCTTCACACTTTGCAATATTTTCACCAACTCCCCTCCATACACACACATTCCCCTAGTCCTTTCTTTCCTTTTCTTCCTCATCTGACTTCTTTGCTTTCCTTAATTTCCTTCATTCTTTGTCCTCCTACCTTTGCTTCCTCTTCCTCGCCTTCCTCACAACCCTTCCTTGCTTTCTGGACTTCCTTTCTTTTCTTACTAAGTTTCATGGCTCCATCCAGTCCCTCCTTTTATCGTTCTCATACCCTCCACCTCTCTTCATTTGCCCTCCCGCACCCCACCACTCTTTCTTACACGTGTGATATTTAAGCTCACAGACTTTGCTCACCATTTTCTTCTTTCGATGTCTTCCTCAGTGTCCTTCCTTCCTTTCTTCTTTCCCTCCTTCCTCCAATCTCGCCCTGTACGCCTTTCGCAGTTCTTCCATTCTCTTCATTCACCATCTCTCACGCCACAATTATTATCAATTCCTCAGTTTTCTCACTTGTTCAGTTCTCTCATTTTAAGTAGCTGTTTGACTTAAAGATAAGCGTATACACAAAAGAATCGTGTTCACAACTTAAGCTGAAGAAAGTTTATGAATAACCTGTGAGAGTTGAAGTTAAGCGTATACACAAACAATCTTATATATAGCTTTAGCAGAAAAAAAAAATTATGAATGTGGCCTCTAGAGGAAGTGGCAGCCATCACTCATCTGTTTGACCCCGAGGCCTTGACTCGTATTCGCGTTGGGTAAGGAGGCTCCCTAACACCTCTTCCTTAGCGATTTATTTTTGGATATGGCAGGTTAGTATCCTCTTTGTACGTTACGTATGCAGAGTATGGCAATGTTGGAAAAATTCATGAAACACGGAAGAGGACAGTAAGGTTTACTAAGCAAAATAAATCGCTTAGGAAAAAGTGTTAGGGAGCATCCTTAACCGAGAATACCGGCCCTTGTTTAGTCCATGTTCCTTTCCTCCATTTTCCTCTCCCCCTTTTGGTGTCCATTGTTGCTCTTTCTTGCTATCTCCAGACGATTTTATTCAGCTGAGGAGAGCCCCAGAGGAGAGAAGGGATTTCTGAGGGCTATTTTTAACCCCTTCACCTCGAGAAGTCCAAGAATTTTTACTTTGAGATCTCGCATATTCCCCTTTTCTCTCCTTCTTTTCCTTCTCCTCCTGATGCCATTTTTATCCCTGCTATCTACAGACGATTTTATTCAGCCGTAAAGAGTCTTCTATAGTGAAGGGATTTTTTAAGGCTGTATCTGACCCCTCCAGTTCGAGAAGTTCATGACCATTGACCCACAGGGCTCCTATAATCCCTCTCCCCTCCCCCCATCTTTTTTTTTTTTTGGGGGGGGGGGACTGGAAGGGCTAAATAAACCCCTCATGACCTCTTCCGCACGCGAGGGTTGTCCTGAGCTGAATAAAATCGTCTGGTAGCATGAAGTAAATACAGGAAGACGTCATTGTATAGAGAAGGATTCAAAATTGTCAGTAATCCCTTTGGTGTTATGCTGTCTTATATATACATTGCGCGGATGGGGAATGTTTTGCTTTTTCTATGTCCTCTTCGTGTTGCTCTCGTTCTGCCTACCAGCGCATGTTCTCACGGCCTCACATCTTTATTTCTAGGATGATTGGCCTGAAAATTACTACATACACCCCACGAAAACACTATTCTACACCCTCGTGGTATGATACAATATGATACAAGGACCAGCCACTCCGAATTATCAGCACTTCCATATCAACACGGTATCATTTCCACGAATCACTGCAGAGCTGATCATCGAATAATGTTTAGAGGGTGTACCTGGGCCTGGAATTTCGTGGCAGCTTTCTCAGATTTTTTTGGTAAGGCTATAAAAGTGAATTGGTTGACGAAGAAGTGTAGAAAGACGGGTGCAGAACCTCCAAAAGCCTGTACAACCATCCCAGTTCAGACAGGTGTTGTATTTGGCTTCGAACGTGGCTGCAGCACGAAGCGAGATAGATTCGAACGAGCCCTCTGGCCTGTTTGTTCTCTGACTCGTTCATGTGAGTTACAAATACAAGCAAATTTAATATATGCATTTAGATATAAGAGGCAAACTTCGGGAGATATTACAAAATTGATTGTTAATAATGCATCTCTATTCACAGTTAATTCTAGCCACTTCCAGACGATTTTATTCAGTTAATGAGCACTGAACACACTCTCTCTCTCTCTCTCTCTCTCTCTCTCTCTCTCTCTCTCTCTCTCTCTCTCTCTCTCTCTCTCTCTCGCAGATGTAACAATAGATTAACACTAGAATACGATGCTAGTCACGAAGAAGTTGCTATGGAAAGGAAGTAGAGCCTAAGTATCGTCTTTTGCTGTTGAACTCCGTGAAATAAGCTTCTAAAGGACGAAAAATTTGGCCAAGTTAAGGTGAAAAGAGTACAGTAAAGGGTTGATAAAGGCTGCATCTAACCCTCCAGGTTTTGAAAAGTCTCTCCAGGTTTGAAAAGTCTCTCCAAGTTTGAAAAGTCTCTCCAGGTTTGAAAAGTCTCTCCAGGTTTGAAAAGTCTCTCCAATTTTGAAAAGTCTCTCCAGTTTTGAAAAGTCTCTCTAGGTTTGAAAAGTCTCTCTAGGTTTGAAAAGTCTCTCCAAGTTTGAAAAGTCTCTCCAGGTTTGAAAAGTCTCTCTAGGTTTGAAAAGTCTCTCCAAGTTTGAAAAGTCTCTCCAGGTTTGAAAAGTCTCTCTAGGTTTGAAAAGTCTCTCTAGGTTTGAAAAGTCTCACCTGAGTTTAATAAAATCGTTTGCTAGCACTGACAGAACTCCACCAAGACGTCATCGCAGTGAAGGGGTTATCTGTGGTAATAACCGCGTAAATTGTGGGCGAAATAACCCACATTTCGCGTCGCAGCTTCGAGCAGTTATAAATTAGATGAACACAGCGTTTCGGAATATATCGGCCTGCAATCTGGACACTTGAGCCGGCTGCAGGAAGCAATTTTATGTGAAATCATATTTTGCTTTCTGATGACTACCATTGTCGGGGAGTTAGGACGAGGAGTGGAGGAGTTATGACCCGGGGGAGGCAGTTATAAAAGATCTTAATATTCGGGGCTGTGCTGGAGAGCGGCACCTTCATCCGGTGGCACTGATATAACCGGGAAGCTCCTCTACCCGGATATATAAGCGTTCAAGTGAGGGGCGCCTTCATCCGGTGGCACTGATATAACCGGGAATCTCCTCTACCCGGGTATATAGGTGTTCAAGTGAGAGGCGCCTTCATCCGGTGGCACTGTTATAACCGGGAAGCTCCTCTACCCGGGTATATAAGTGTTCAAGTGAGGGGCGCCTTCATCCGGTGGCACTGATATAACCGGGAGGCTCCTCTACCTGGGTATATAAGCTTTCACCTCAGGGACGCCTTCATGCGATGGCTTTGATGTAACTGGTCGGCTCCTCTACTCGATTATCCAAACGTTCCTCAGCTCCCATCACCCGAATGGAGGATGGTGGACTGAAGGAGAGACGTTTCAGCCTGCAGTCCATCGAGTTCACGTTTCAAATGAACATGGGGTTACAACTAATACTAATACACTCAGGCTTGTATGATTCACTCCTAACAAAATATTCTGTCGTTAGTTGCAATAGGATGCTAGAATTGTCCTGATCATAAGAGGGTTAAGTGTGGCAGTATAAACACCCATGCTCCTGTGATTCACTCGTAGATGAAGAAATTTGTCTGGCGTTACGTGGAATAGTAAACTAGATTTATCCCTTTCGTGAGTGGGTTAGTGGTGACCGTATTAACACATCCATGCTTCAGTGTCAGTGTCTTATTTCAGTGTCTTATGAACAGCGTTTGGTGTTAATGGGAAGAAAATACTAAAGTTGTCCCTCCCCACTCCCGAAAGGAGCAACCAGTCTGCAATTGAAACAGGTCTTTATAGCATTAAGAAAAATAACATCTAAGATAGCTTTGTTTCTCTTTTTTCGCTCCTATTCACACATTTTGCAGTGAAGTGTTTGGCAGCTCAGTAAACGAGGAGAAAATATACAAAGAATCTCATGGACAGTTTGAGATCAAGATGGTTTGTAAATACGGTCCGTGAAGTCAGCGTGGGTCCATATTTACAAGTTTTCTTGAGCATCAGTTGTGTATTAGATTGCTCATTTTTACCTGGTACATATTCACATAGTGTCTAGAGATGGAGTTGTGTATAAGATGGCATATTCGTACTTTAATCTCCATCCATACTGGTACCAATCACTTCATAGCCAGAGCAGAGCTAATATTACATTAAAATGAAAAAAAGTCGAAGCAAAATTGTTCCAGAATTGCTGTGGAGACTTTTTTTTGGAGGGGGGGGATGTGTACCACTAGCTTTCGGGAAGCTTCACAGCGGCGAGAAAAATCATGTGGCGTTATTCTTAGTAAAATAGATACGTCTCTTCCCCCAAGGTTTTTAAAATTAACACATTCTTCTAACAACAGACAATTTCATTTAATAGGGAGGAGGCCCCCTTGGTGTGAAATGCCTGAGATCCATTGTAGATTGGAGCTTTGGGGGAGTGAGTGAGGTGGGTAATTCAACGTTCATGGCAAAGGAGCTGAGATCCTTCGTAAACAGGATCTGTGGGGAAGGGAGTGCGGGAGGAGGTGAGTGATTCAGCGTCCATGGCAGAGGTAAGGCGTAAACACAGCGGTGCGAGACTTACGACAACGCCTGGCCCTGTCATTACCACAGCAAACCCGTCCCAGCCAATCACAGACCACACCGCCCCCTCCGATCCGCCATACCCACGCCACCGACCGAACATCTTGCACGATTTACTACCCCTGCCGCTGTCGCAACATTAGAGTCCAAACTGATGACTTTTTGAGTAGATTAAATAGCAATAAGTTCCCGGCGACTCCAATTCAGGCCTGCAAGCTCCATTTTTGCCTCCCCCTCAGTGACTTCTATATATTACGTGGCATTACATTCACAAGGACCGTATTTTATCATTTCACAACAGACTGATAACCGCTTGAGTAGATTAAGCAGGAATATGCTCATTGTAAGTATATCTCTGCTTGTTGCATTATTAAAGTCTAAGGTCCATTTCTCCCAAGCACCTCTTCCTTAGCGATTTATTTGTGGATATGGCCGGTTAATATCGTTTTGTACGTTTTTCTTATGCAGAGTATGGCGTTATTAGATGAATTTATGTAACACAGAATTGGACAGTAAGGTGTAACAAGCAAAATAAATCACTTTTGGAAAGGTGCTAGGGAGCTTCCTTAACGGACTGGCGTAAGATACTGACGATATTAATGGAAGATCTTGTAGCACTTACGATACAATTGCTTTCTTAAAATGACACCGAGTAAATCAAATTGTCATAACATTCTCAGCAACTATACTCTCTTAACTTTAACTTGGCCTAAAATTGCCATCTTTCCGTCGTGAATACTGAGTTGTAAAATTATAATAAAACTATAATTTTATGCTAGTCACGAAGAGGTGCTGTGGAAATGAGTAGTGCCGTAACACTGTCTTTATCTGTAATTGAGCTACGTGAAATAAGCTGCAAAGGGTTGAAAATCTGGCCCAAGCAAAGATGAACAAACTATATACCTCAGTTTATAATATGTTAAGCGTAGTTTGTCCTCATGTAGTTGGATGAATTGTATTTATTTTTATTATAGCTTCTTCCAGACGACGACGGCTTTTTACCTCCTGAATACGGTGATTGTATATCTTGTTTTTATTCTTTCCATCTCCAGAAAAAGTATCATCTTGCTCACGCTGACTTTTCTTTTACATTACTGATATATACTACTACTGTTACTACTACTACTACTGGTAATAATGACAGTAACAGTTAATAATAATAATAATAATAATAATAATAACTTGCTACCACCAGACGATTTTACTCACCCATGTTGTGAAGGTGTGGCATTTATCCAACTTATCCTGTTCGACACATATTTCCGAAAGTGAATGAAACGTGATGATGGGAGGAACGAAGTGAAGAATATGTCATCAGAGTGAAGGGGTTAGTTAGAGCTTAGAAAGGACCTCTAGTAGTGATGGAGATCGCAAGTGTACTAAAGGACATTGCACAAGTACTGAAAGAGATTGCACAAGTACTGAAGGAGAGTGCAAAAGTTTTAAAGGAAGTTGCACAGGTACTAAATGAAACTGCACAAGTACAACTCTCATGTGTGGGGAGGCTCCCCACATACAGCTCTTTTCAATAGGGTGGAGTCAAAGGCTTTTCGTCTCATTAACTCTCCTCCTCTTACTGACTCCCTTCAACCTCTGTCTCTTCGCCGCACTGTTGCATCTTTATCTCTTTTCTATCGCTACTTTAATGGTCACTGCTCCTTTGAACTGTCTGCTTGCATTCCTCCACCTCTACGACGGGCGCGTAGCACCCGTCTGGCAGCAAATTCTCATCCCTTTTCTGTCCAACTCTCTAATGCAGGAGTTAACCGTTACTCCCAGTCTTTCATTTATGCAACAGGTCAGCTCTGGAACTGTCTCCCTCTATCTGTATTTCCTGCTGCCTATGATCTCCAGTCTTTCAAACGCAGTGTGTCCAGGCATCTCAGTATGATCGGATCTTGAATTTGGCTCTCTATTGTATTTTGTTTTTCTCTTGGAGGGAACTGTTACTGCGGGCTCATGGCCTTTGATTCCTTCTTCCTCGCATTAAAAGAAAAAAAAAAAAAGTACTGAAGGATATTGCAGGAGTACCAAGGGAAATTGCACAAGTACTGAAGGAAGTTACACAAGTACTGAAGGAGATTGCACAAGTACTGAAAGTGTTGCAGAAGTACCGAAGGAGATTGCAAAAGTACTGAAGGGGACTGAAGAGGTACTGAAGGATATTGCAGATCTGATACGCTGAAGGTCTTTTCATAGAGGCTGGGCGATTTTCTTTTTCCTTGGACTGTTTTCTGTATACCATCAAACGAAGTAATTACCCAAGAGTTGCATGTTGAATTTTACGGTTAGTGCAATTAGTGTGTCTTGGTCTAATTACCTGTAGTCTTAAGGTGACGCCGCCAAGCACTTCCCATCCCTCCACCACCTGGCAATTAATACTTCGCTATTTCTTGATGATTTTGTGTCCAGAAAAACCTCCTGGTAGTAAAGGGATTAATATAATCTGTATCAACCTCTCCAGTTCGAAAAGTCTGTGAAGAAAATCGCTTAAAAATAGTAAAGATATAGAAGACGTAATCATCGTAGAGGCTTCTCCGAGGCGTATGTTCAATTTTACAGCAAACAAAATCAGCACGTAATGGTCTAAGTACACAGTGATTACGTATTCATCCGTGTCTGTCTGTCTCTCTGTCTGTCTCTCTGGTCTGTCTGTGTCTGTCTGTCTGTGGCCTAGATATCTCAGAAGGTTGTTATCCGATTTCAGTTAAATCTGGTGGATAGGGAGGTGGATCATGGCAAAGATGATCAGAACTTGAGGTGGATCCATGTGTGGTTGCAGGACTAAATCATAAATGTCATTGGCGTCGGCGGAGGTATGAAGTCTCTGAGATTCAGTAACAGGGCGCACTGGTACCTTAGAGTTAATTAGCTGATTGTGTGAGACCGTAAAAGTATTCATCTGGTAGGAAAGAAAATTACAGCAGTTAATCTTAAGTCTTATTGGCACTGAGGGAGTTGTATGTTTTTTGAGAGCTTTCCAATCCAGGTAAGCCTCAAGTCGGGATCAATTATCAGGAGTGTAAAGGTGAGATGGCAAACACCTCCGACCCCTCGCCCCACCTCAGTCGCCGGCAATTAATCCATTAAGCCGTGTCCAGCCTACATGCAGCCGGCCCTGAGGTGAGGGGCTGCCTTGTGGTGCGTGATGGACCTTGACGGGACACAGGAGCTTTGCTGACTCAGATGAGGGGGGGTTGTGTGTGTGTGTGTGTGGGATTTTATGTGAGTGTGTGGGTGGGATTTTGTGTGTGTGTGTGTGCGTGCGTGCTTGCTCGTTCCCTGCTACTTCTGGACTAATAATCATCAAATAACTTAGATATTTATGTCGTACTTAATAAACCTTCAGGAGAGAAGAACCTAGTGACTGAGACGATGGGTGTTTAGGAGGGGGGAGCGTGTTTGATGCCACTTCTTGGATGGGGTTACTGTTTTAATCTACCGTAGTTTTTTGTTATGTAATGTCCTCATCAAAACCTCGCCCACACTTCTCTTCCGGCTGTTGAGGAGGTGAAGTGTTACATAAAAAAGAAGAAAAGGAAAAAAGAAAATACGCTTGAGATAATAAAATGAGTACATGTAAGGGAAGTATTAGAATTTTGTTTTTGTAGCTAAGATTTTGCTTTGAAGGAATAAATGGAAGACATGGGAAGATTCAGAACACACACACACACACACACACACACACACACTCTCTCTCTCTCTCTCTCTCTCTCTCTCTCTCTCTCTCTCTCTCTCTCTCTCTCTCTCTAATATATTTTCTGTCCCATTCTTTTCTTCCTCATCTTCGATCTTTTTCATGCTTCTCTCTCCTCTCCCTTCTCATTCCCTTTGCTCCCTCTTCTTCTCCACCCTTCTCTCCACCCTTTTCATCTGTCCCACCACCCTCTCCCTTCACCCTCTTCATCTTTTCCCCTCTACGCCCTCTCCCACCCTCTTCCTCTTATCATTATCTTTCCACCCCCTCCCCCATCCTCTTCTCTTCTCTTTCTCTCCACCCTTCGTCCCTCAACTGCCTTCCTCCCCTCCCTTTTTCCACCTCTCGGCCAACCACCCTCTTCCTCTCTTCTCTCTCCACCCCCTCCCCTCCCCTCTTCCTTCTCTTTCCCTCCACCCCCTCCCTGCACCATATTGCTCTCTTCTCTATCTCTCCACCCTCTTTCTTCCCTCTCCTCGTTCCCCTCATCTTCCTTCCTCCTCCCATTCCTTTCACCACCTCACGTCCCTCCACCCACTTCCTTTCTTTCTGTCCACCTCCACCCTCTTCCTCTCTCTCCACCTCCACCCTCTTCCTTTCTCTCTCTGCACCTCCACCCTCTTCCTCTCTCTCCACCTCCACCCCTCCACCTCCAGTCAACTGCTGACGGGCACATTTGCATCCGAACATCTTGGCTGACACGACCCGCCATAACGACTCCTTTAATTTTGACTTGAAAGGGGGGGCGCGCGGCAAAATTTGAAAATAAAGGGGCGCGCGGTCTTTGAATACTAATCAGATAAGGAAGCGGGAATTTTACATAATGTGTGATTGATGTAATTTAAATTGTAATTACGCGGCGATTTGGCGTTGAATTTAAACCGCAGGATGGTAGGTCTGGCGCGCACGTCACTCTGTGTTCTTAGGAGGTTAGGACTTTCCAGCACGTTTTCCTTAGCTGTGACTCTCTTAGCACCCCTTATCATTTTCTTAGCACGCCTTATCATTTTCTTAGCACTCCTTGTCATTTTCTTAGCACTCCTTATCATTTTCTTAGCACTCCTTATCATTTCCTTAGCACTCCATATCATTTTCTTGCCACTTCTTATCAGTTTCTTAGCACTCATTATTATTTTCTTAGCACTCCTTGTCATTTTCTTAGCACTCCTTGTCATTTTCTTAGCACTCCTTATCATTTTCTTAGCACTCCTTATCATTTTCTTAGCACTCCTTATCATTTTCTTAGCACTCCTTATCATTTTCTTAGCACTCCTTATCATTTTCTTAGCACTCCTTATCATTTCCTTAGCACTCCTTATCATTTTCTTAGCACTCCTTATCATTTTCTTACCACTTCTTATCAGTTTCTTAGCACTCATTATTATTTTCTTAGCACTCCTTGTCATTTTCTTAGCACTCCTTATCATTTTCTTAGCACTCCTTATTATGTTCTTAGCCCTCCTTATTTTCTTAGCCCTTCATATCATTTTCTTAGCACTCCTTATCAGTTTCTTACAATTTCTTATCATTTTCATTGTACTTATCATCCATGTCCTGTACGCCTCTTATATCCTTTGTCGATATAATTTGCATATATATAAAATGTACTGCGGTTCTTACATCTTAACTTGGCTCGGATTTTCGTCCCTTTGTAGCTTATTTCACGAAGCTCAGTGGCAGAAGAAGACAATACTACGGTTCTTCAGCCTTTCCCTAGCACTTCTTCGTGACTAGTAAAATATTCCACCGTACTGATCCAACACAGCATTTAACAGGGAGTGATGGCAGCTTTAGGCCAAGTTGGAGTAAAAAGGGTAAAGAATACAATAAATTGTCTCTAAAAATAAACCAGTAAGGATAATAGGGAACACAGAAGAGGACAGTAAGGTATAATAAAAAAATAAGTCGCTTAGGAAAAGGTGTTGAGGACAGTATGGTGAAAAAAATAAATCGCTTAGGTAAAGGTGTTGAAGAGAGTATGGTGTAATAAAAAGTAAATCACATAGGAAAAGGTGTAAGAAAAAATGAATCGCCTAGGAAAAGGTGTTGAGGACTGTATGGTGTAATGAAAAATAAATCGCTTAGGAAAAGGTGTAAGGTAACTTCCTCAACCGACGAGAATTTACCTCAGAACCATAAGTATTTTTCCAAAGTTTGACGAATATATTTCGGAAAAATCGAACCATCTGAAACACGCACTGGTCGAGATAGGGTTTTTCACTGTATTTCGCCAGGTGTAAATATTCTTCGGACGGAACTGGGAAGACAGGTGTTTCTTTTACTGACCAGGTGTAAAGGTAATCTTAGAAGGAAGAGGTAAAAATAATCATGCAGGGAAGAGGTGCCAGAGAGCTTCCAAGCCTCCTTTACTAGCAAGATTCTAGGTCCCTCTCCCTCAGCGTTCCCGGGAAGACTGTGTAAGACTGAGGTGATCCCCTGCAAATGCAATGGAAAAATCATCACAGAACTCTTACAGCGTTGTTTTTCCTCTCATTCTCTTCAGCATTTTTCTTTCCTGTTTTCACCACGACAGGAAAATCATCACTGTACCATTACGGTGTTTTTTTCGTTTAGTCTCTCCAGCGTCTTTCTTTCTTTCATTTTTTCTCTCTTATTTCCTGCATAGTGGAAAAATCATCTCTGAGCTCTTATATTGGTGTTTTTTCTTCCAGTTTCTTCATTTTTTCCCCTGTTTCCTCTACAAAGGGAAGATCATCACTACACTCTTGCATCAGTGTTTTTTTCCTTTCTTCAGCATTTTTCTCTCTTGCCTCCTCCACAGTGGAAAAAATCATCACTATTACTGTGTTCTTTCTTCCAGTTTCTTTAGTATTTTTCTTCCTTGTTTCCCTTCCTTCAGTTTCCTCCACAAAGGGAAGATTATCACAACTCTGACATCATTTTTTTTCCCTTTCCTCTTTCACCTCCAAAATGAAATCGCCACAAAACTGTTATTTCAGTGTTTTTTTCCCATGCTTCCTCCATAACGGGAAATATTCTCTCTCTCTCTCTCTCTCTCTCTCTCTCTCTCTCTCTCTCTCTCTCTCTCTCTCTCTCTCTCTCTCTCTCTCTCTCTCCTGTGTGTGTGTGTGTGTGTGTGTGTGTGTGTGCTTCTTCTTCCACGAGTTCAGAATACGCCTATCATCCCACATCTTACCCGGACAACCCTCCCTGTTTAAAGCCCTGCTGCGAGGCGAGGGAGGGAGCAGCAAAGCCCCAATTATTGACTGGTGGGAGATGGGAGTCACAGAGTTGGGAGAAGTATTGGACACGCTGCCTACAACTACAGTCTCCTTGCTTTTCTTTACCCAACTCCCGTGGTTCAGGTGGCTCTGGCGGATCCATTTGATATGCTAATCCTTTGGGGCAGCCAGCAGAGGAGCGATGAACACAAAATGGGGGAAGGTGTGAGGGGGCATATGAGGGGTCTTTCTTGGGCTGAGTGTAATCGTCTCGCGTTAGCCAGAATCCTAAAACTTGCTTAGGTTTTAGGAGGTTTAAGATTTATCAAAATATGTATCTGGCTTGGGAATCTTTGGCTTTCTTGTGAAGAGTTTCCTCCTATTTAATAAAATCGCTTCCCAGGATAATATTCGTTCAGTTGCCTTTACTATTAAAATGGTTAACTCCATAATAATAAATTAATGATGAAAGTTAGACATTTCTCCTCCCCCCCACCCCCCTCCGATCCCGAATATGTAGAGTTGGATGTTTCTCATTCCAAAAATAAAAATTGTCTGACATTTCTAACCATAAAATTGCGATAATATAGGCACGTCACCTCGAACGATAAAAGTTAAACATTTCTCACCCATAAAATGAGAAAGTTGGGCATTTTTCACGCCAGAATAATAGGAAATGAAAAAAGTTAGACATCTCACCCCGAAAAGTAGAAAAGTTAAACATTTCTCACGCCAGAATAATAGAAGTTATACATTTCTCACTTCGAAAATGAGGAAAGTTACACATTTCACACCGCGAAAATGAAAAAAAAAAAAAAGTTAGACACATCTCCCACCAAACGAGGAAAGTTAGACATATCTCACAGCGGAAATGGGAAAAAAGTTAGAAAAGTTAGACATTTCTCTCTTCGAAAATAAGGAAAGTTGTCCATATCACACCCCGAAAATGAAAAAAAAAAAAAAAAAAAGATATTTCCCTCACGGAATATGAGAAAAGTTAGACATATACCTCCTCAGAAATAAGATAAGTTAGACATATCATCCCAAAAATAAAAGAATAAAAAAAAAAGAAGCCACACATTTCACACCTCGAAAATGCGAAAAGTCAGACATTTCACATCTCGAAAAAACATTAGTTGGGTGGTAAATAGCGGTGACCATTTTCCAGATTAAAGGGGGAGATGGCGGGGTAGTGGGGAGAGAGAGAGAAGGCGGTCATTAAGTCCAGCTAAATGGTAATCTCACATCATGATACTGCATTCATTGCCCGAGAGAACAGGGCAGTAGTTATAAAGTCTTGGGAGATGACGTGGGGTGGAAGATTGTTTGTGTATACGCTTCCCATCACCCATACAGCTACTACATGCATTAAAAACTCTCCTAACTCTACTAAATGCTTTATAAACTCTCCTTATTGGGTTACGTTGCGTGGAAGATTGCTTATGAATACGCTTTTCATCACTCATACGGCTACGAAGTGCTTTATAAACTCTTCAAACTCTACCAAATGCTTTATAAACTCTCCTAACTCTACCAAATGCTTTATAAACTCTCCTGACTCTACTCAGTGCTTTAAAAACATTAAGATGCTTCATGGATACCTGGCCCGCACCCAGGTATAATTATAGAACAAACTATCTATCTATCTATCTATCTATTGCCAGACGCCTCAATCCCGTTTGGGGTGGCCACAAACAAATCGCCTCCAAGTCGCCCTGTCCCCCGCCATTTCACTGCCCTGCTCCCAACTCACACACCCCTCTCTCATATACCTCTCCACCCCATCCCTCCATCTCATCCTCGGCCTCCCCCTCCGTCTTCCCCCCTCCACCTCACTCACATACACTCTCTTCGTCAGTCTTTCACCCTCCATCCTCTCCACATGGCCAAACCACCTCAGTGTGTTCCTCATAACGCTTCCTATCACATCCACATCCACACCACAACGCTTCTTTATATCCTCATTCGTCAGCCTGTCTCTCCATGTGACTCCACAGGCTCCTCTTAAATAACTCATTTCCACTGCTCTCACTCTTGACTTGTGTCCTTCCAACAACGTCCAAGCTTCACTTCCATACGTTAGAGTTGGTATTACAATACTTTCATATAGTAACTTTTTCACTTCCATGCTCACTTCCCTGTTTCTTATCACTGCTTTCAAAGAACCAGCAACCTTTCTTCCCTGCTGTACCCTTTCAAGCACTTCACCCTCCAAACCTCCATCCTTACTCATCACGCTACCCAAGTACTTAAACGTACTCACATTTTCCAGTTCCTCACCATCCAACCTCGCTGTACATTCACTGACTTCACCTCTCTCAAAGACAAACCCTTTCACTATTATCGAGAATCTCAGGTCGCACAAAATCGTCTGTAGAAAGCAAGAATAAAATAAGTCGCTGATTGGAATAGGCTAAGATGCTTCATGAATACCTTGTCCCGCTCGCAGTTAGTCGATTGGTGAGGAAAAAAAAAAAACACTTAAGGATTCTTCATAAGGTGCACCAAATCCTGTGTAGAAAGCAAGAGTAAAATAAGTCGCTGATTGGAATGGGCTGAGATGCTTCGGGAATACCTCGGTCCGCTAATTACACCCCCATCCAGCCCCGTCATCAATAACATGTGTCGCATGAAGGTGTTAATTACCATCAGTGATAATTATCTCACCTGCACTGACCCTATGCACCTCACTGTTTGCAACCATTCACCATTTTCCTGGAATAAGGTGTGTGGGAGGACTGTGGTATTCTTTTATTATTACTATTATTATTATTATTATTATTATTATTATTATTATTATTATTATTATTATTATTATCATTATTATTATTATTATTATTATTATTATTTATTCCCCTGTTTCTCCTCTCTTTCCATTCTCAGTTTCTCTCTCTCTCGTTCCTTCTTTCCTTCCATCTCTTCTTAGCTTCTCTCCATTCTCATTTTTCCCCCCTTTCCCTCCATCTCTTCCAAAGCTCTCTCTCTCTCTCTCTCTCTCTCTCTCTCTCTCTCTCTCTCTCTCTCTCTCTCTTTCCATCACTTCCCCAGCCCTTCTTGTCTATTTTTTTCTCCTCCTCCCCTTTTGTCTTCCCCAGATGCTTCCTTCCTGTCCATCCCTCCTCCCCCACCCCACTTCCACACCATACATTAATCGTCTTCTAATCATCATCTCCCCTTCTCCCCCACCTTGCTCCCTCCCACCACTTCCCCACTCGTTAACCCCACCCATTTTCCTGCTTAGTTACCCCGTAGCTATTTCAACCCTTTCCCCCCTTCTCTCCTCCCCCTTGCTCTTCCCCTGCATCTCCCCTGCACTTCTTCCTGTTTATCACCCCCCAAACCTCCCCATCTCCTTCCCCTTTCCTTTTCCCCCCTTCCTCTCTTCCCTCCTACCCCACCTATTCCCCTCCCGTCCCATCTCCCATATCTCACTTCTTCTTGTCACTCTATTTCTCCCCTATCTTCTTTCTACTTTGTGTCTTTCTCACATCCTTTCAACTTCCCATATACCTCTCTTCTCATCCCTACCTTGTTGCTTCTGCTTCCCACATCCAAACCCCCACCGTCTCCTCTCCTCCCCACAATCGTCTTTACATTTCACCCTCCCCTCTTCCTCCTACCCACTTCCCCCCTCCTTCCTTTCCTAACCTCTTCCTCCTCATCATCATCATTATCCCCCATATCAGTCTCTCCCCAACCCTCCTTTCTTCTACACTGCTTTCTTTCTCCTTTCCCTCCTTCACGCTTCCACCACTCCACTTATTTCATCCCTCCTCCATTATAACCCTTTTTTCCTATTCAACCGTCTTTCTTCCCTACTATCCATCTGACACTCTCGTTCCTCTCCTCTCCATTTCTCCCCGTGGCTGATTTCACTTTTCCTTCTCTTATCATTAATCCTTCGCTTCTTCCTTTGAACTTAGCATCAGTTTTATATCTATATTCCCTTCAGTTTTAACAAACTCTTCCTCCCACCTCTTTGAAAACATTCCTCTTCCCATTTCCTTCCCACTCACCTCACTGCAAACATCCTCCTCCCCTTTCCTGCCTCGAACAGTACCATGTCTTGTCCCCCTTCTCCATATTGTCCACTTCAACCCCATTCCCTTTCCTTTGTACCCATCTCATACCTCATTGTTCTTCACTGCCAACCCCCCTTCTTCTCCCACCAATAAGAGTATCCATTTCCTGCCCCACCCCCTCCCTGCACCACCCACTTCTACCTCTTTCCCCTCCATCCATTTTAGCTACTTCCTCCCCCCTTCCATTTTTTTAGGCTGGTTAGTAGGAAAAGGTGATCACTACCAACACAACCCCCTACCCCTTATTACCCTCCCCTTCACTGCTAACACCCCCCTCCCCATTTGCCCGACTATACCCATTTCCTGTCCCACCCATCTCCTTCCTCCTTTCCATTTCGAACCCTTTCCTACTGTCCTGTATACCCCTCATATATCCCTCTTTTTCACTGCCAGTCTACCTCACCCCCATTCCCTCTTCTCCTCCTTCATTCTGCTTACATCAAGTCATTTGCCTTTTCCCTCTATTCTTCGTAGCCTGGTGGAGTGCGGAATTGTGTATATAATTTCATCCACATAGATTATCCCCATGCGGAAATCTATATTAAGTGAATCATCCAAAGTCCACATTGGGAATATTCATCGCTGCTACTCATATATTGGTAGTTTTTGTATCAGCATACTTCACTTCCTATGATCGCTTTCCAAGACAGTTGTAATGACGGTAAACACTTATCAGAGGCTAATGTCGTTGATCAGATCTTCTTTTATGCTATATAGTATTTGAGTCTCCATCAATTCTGTTGTATTATAGTCAGTCACATCCTCCAGTCCTTTTGATTGCGAATTATTGTTGTCATTTTGGGAGGCTGAGGAAGAGATGGAGGGATGGAGTGGAGAGGTATATGAGAGAGGGGTGTGTGAGCTGGGGGAAGGGCAGTGAAATGGCGGAGAACAGGCCGACATGGAGGCAGTTTGTTGGTGGCCACCCCTTACGGGATTAAGGCGTCTGGCAATAGATAGATAATTCTCTTTCTGATGAACTGAAGCAAGCAAGATGGCTGGCAGACTCACTGACTGGACCACATTTACTTAAGACTATGCTAGTTGACTCACAAACTGGGCACACATGGACCTTCCCTATACGGTTGTTGATTCAGATTTGAAAAAAAAATAAAGAAAAGAAAAACAGAAAAACAATAAGCACCATGACTACCGTTCAAAATAAATACGGCTGATTAACTGGTCTGTCCAACTCACTGACTAGATTTCCTGATTCACTGACTAGACTGGCTGACTCACAGACTACTTTGCCACACGAGTAAGATAGTTGGTCGACTCAGGACTTCATAGTACATGGACGAATGGATGACTCACTAAGGTAACTCACTAACTTTATTAGCCGACTCAAAAATTTTGCTGACTTTACTGGCAGAGTCTGTAACTTTAATAGCTGATTCACTAACTTTACTAAATCTTTACTGGCTGATTCATTGTGTTTTCAAGCTGATTCACTGCTTCACTATTATTTCTAGCTGACTCACTATTTTTGCAGACTTAAACTTTACTAGCTGATTCACTAACTTTACTGACTTACTGACTTTACTAGCTGACTCACTAACTTTACTCACTGACATTACTAGCTGATTCACTAACTTAATTAACTAGAGCTTTACTGGCTGATTCATCGTTTTTCTGCCTCACTGATCCACTGTTATTTCTAGCTGACTCACTAATCGTACAGACTCAGACTTTACTAGCTGATTCATTACCTTTACTAGTTAACTCACGAACTTTACTGACAAAAACTTTACACTCTGAGTCATTAATTTTACTAGTTGACTCATGAACTCTGCTGACCTAACTCTCCTAGCCGACTCTACATACTCACTACCTTACTAACTGGGGTCACAGTCTCACCTGGACCTCTCGTGTTGTCTCAGATTAAAAACAAAAAAAGAGAGAAGTAATTAGAATAAAAAAGTGAAATAATGAACCGTTCTTTATCCCCTTTAGCCACGACCCTCGCCACCTGGTAGCTGTTAGGCGGTAATTAGGACGGGCATGAGAGATGATTATTATTAATTATGCCCTTAATTATGCCCTTCGTAACCCCAGTAATTGAAAACCAGGAACTGAAATGCTGGACATGATTGTGACCAAACCGTGATTATTAGACGCCATCTTTTTTTATTATTATTTTTCTTTATGCTCTCTTCCTCCCCGGCTCCGTCTCTCATTTACTCGTATTTATCTCAATAATTGAAATATAATTACACGGTTGACCACTAATGACTTTTGCACGCACGATAATTAAATGTAAATTCGTCGGTGTGTAATTATCAGCGTGAGGCTTCGGGAGGGTCAGGTGTGAAGCTCCTGACGCCGCACCCCGCCTCCTGTGAGGGTGGGTGAGAGAGCATGCCTTTACCTCGTTATAACTGGCTAATTATGTTCAGTATTTTTTAACAACCGGCTGAATGTTTTATCTATCTATATCCATCTGCTGTCTATCTATGTTTCCTGTTTATTTATCGTCTGTATCTATCCTGTTTATCTTTCTATTTATCTATATATATCTATCTATCTGTCTGTCTCAGTGTCTGTGTGCCTGTGTCTGTGTCTATCTTTCTATATCACTTTGTCCATCTACCTGCCTATCAGTCTGTCTCCATCTATCAGCCTATCTATTTATCTATCTAGCTGTATAATCAAGTGACCTTAGGAATACACTAAAGACTATATCCTAAACCTCAACAGTTCTTTATGTAGCACACTTGACGTCAATTCTTCGAAGCTCTTACCCACCGTCCATACTGAATCATGTGAGGGGTTCAGGAAAGATTTGATGGTGTTAGTGGAGGCGTTTTTATATGAAGATGATTACACACACACACACACACACTCTCTCTCTCTCTCTCTCTCTCTCAGTAACAAGAACAACAACAACAACAAAATCCGTCTTTGTACTGCAGGTGAAACTGAGGGGACAAAATTAAATGTGTGTGTGTGTGTCTGTGTGTGTGTGTGTGTGTGTGTGTGTGTGTGTGTGTGTGTGTGTGTGTGTGTGTGTGTGTGTGTGTGTTTCTTAAAAATCTCCTCGACTGAATAAAATCTAGAGGCAGCAAGAATAGAATATTATAAACGTAATCATAGTAGTAGTAGTAGTAGTAATAGTAGCAGTAATAGTAGTAGTAGTAGTAGCCACATGTACATCTTAAAGGTGAACCCAGTGGACCACAGGCTGAAACTGTCGCCCTGCAATCCACCATCCTCTCTGGGGGATAGGGAGGGAACTGAGGGGCGTTTGTATAACCAGGTAGTGGAGCCGCCCACTTACATCGGTGCCACCACGTGAGGGCTCCCGTCCCCAGCACCACATAATCATAGTGAAGAAGTTAATTGTACGTGGCATGGCAGGAGGGTGAGCGTAATGTTTATCTTGTAGGGCCTCAGAATGTTGACCGAGAGGAACTGGAATGAACTGTCTTTATTCATTATTTCAGACGATTTGACTCAGCTGCGGAGAAAGGGATCATATAAAGCCTTCATGAACCCCTCCACTGATATGGGACTTTACTAAATCCACTGTTATTTTGTCAGGTCTACCCTAACCTGAATAAAATCGTCTGGGTGCAGCACGAATGGCATATCAAACCCATAAGCATAACGAGGAGATTAGTAATTAATCCACTATTATTTTTTTTTAATTGAATAAAATCGTCTCGGGGTAGCAAGATTGGAATATAAAACACATAATCCATAATAAAGTCCATTTTACGTGGGTTGGCAGAAGGGTCAGTGGGATGTTTATGGTATGGGACCTTATAATATAGACCCCAGGTGATGATAATGACTGATGTGGCCCCAGATCATCGTAAATTCCATGTTGTGCTCTCTCTTATTACGGAAAAAATATTATAAGCGTGGAACTTCCTGCACCGATGTAAGGGTTGTCTTGGGATGATCGCCGTCTGAGGCCTTTCGATGGTAATGGTTAGGGTAGAATGTTAACTGGCTTATTAGTACCTATTTTCTTTTGCATTTTAATGAAGAATGCTGCTGATGTGAAGACCTCCTTTTACTTTATTATGTTTTGCAATAGCGTGTTTGTTTCATCTAAGGGAACTTGGTCACTTGCACAGCTTTAAATTTAAGTTGTGGTAGCATGAAATTCAGTGAGTATTGGTTATGAGTTATGAGGTGGGAATGAGTCTCCCTGATTACTAGACAAATCAGACTTTTTCAGTGTGACGAAACTTTGCCATTAACTAAGCTCCAAAGGATTAGAGATCTTTGTCAGGTGAGAGAAAATATGCAACAGTACACCATATTTTTCCAGTCAGGTAAGAAATAGTTTTATCTTTAATATCGTAAGTAAGAAAAATGAAATCTTGGCAAACAATGTTAAAATAATGTGATAGCCACAGATATTTCCAGTGAGTATAAAATATAGCCATATTTAATTGTTAGATTCTCATTCATCGTAAGGAAGAAAAATATTTCCTACAACAAAGAGCTGATTTGCCTATGTTTTAGAGGGAGTTAAATTATCCTTACACATCATATGCAGCATAATCAGTGTTCTGGGTTCTTAATAAGGATTTTTTTAGAATTCCTGTCGAAGTTTTTAGAATTCCTGTTGAAGTTCTGCTCATCGGAAAGTTGGTACAGCTTTGGAAAAAAAATAAAGACACATGCTTTTTTTATGTGGATGTTGATTTATAGGTCATTATCATCATTGTTTTGACTGAGGTAACAATAGAGTTGAGGTGTGGCAAATGACAGCCAAGACAGAGTAGGGTAGAGCAAGGTAGGGCAAAACAAGGCAGGACAGGGCAGAGTAGAGCTGGACAGTATAGGATAGGGTAATGTATGGTAGCTGTGGTGGTAGATGGCAGGACAGGGTAGGGCAGAGCAGGGCACGGCACGGCTCGCACGGCACGGCATGGCACGACACACCATGAGAGCTGTGTATGGCAGTTGTGGTGGTAGAGGGCAGGCTAGGGCAGAGCAGAACAGGGTAGGACAGTCGTGTATGGCAGTTGTGGTGGTAGAGGGCAGGGCAGGGCAAGGGAGGACTCAACAGGCTGCGCACGCACATTGCCCCTGGCGCCTACAGCATGCCACTGGCTCCCGGGCTAAGGAAATATTTGAGCATCATAACCAGAGTGCGGGAGTGAGAGTTGCAGTGGTCCCTTGGCTGGCCCGGGGGTATGGGACCACAGGCACGAGAGGAACAGCGGCGCTAAGGGTTCAGGTCGCTTAATAATTTCGCTACGTCAACTAGTTCGCAGCGAGCACATCCAACTTGAACCACGCCGCGCTGCACCAACACAAGGCAACGGGAGCGGTGCGGTAGTTGCTAATATCCTGCCCACTGTCGGCCAATCAAAATGCTGCTGCAACCCGTCAACCAAATATTAAGGATATTAGCCCCGGTAATTGTCAGTCAATCAAAATCTTACGAAAGTCGCAGTGGTACTAATCCACTTCCTGTTATTTGTACCACTTAATTGAGTACCACATTAAGAAGTACCGTGAACACCTATGCCTGTTATTGAACGTTAGGTAGATGTATAAAGTTCGAACCTCACGTAATATATATAAGTTCCTGGTTGTGTTGTCGAAGTCGCAGCCACTGAGTACGATCGGACGCAGCTGAATCTGATGAATGACCCCGGCCCGCCATCTTGCTTGACAGAGCCTTGTTTTATGCCGGGATTCGTAAAATGATCTCTCTAAGAATCCAGACTGTAAAGGAATCCTGTTATAGTATATAATATAGCGACAGCCTCATATAAACTTCTCATAAACATCAGTATTAGAGGTCAGCTGAAGGCATCTCTTGGCGGACATTCATAAAAGATCTGAGCCAGTTTCTGTGATAAATAGCGTCCGTAGAAATGTGTCTTATTGAACCACGTTGTCTTCTCCCATTTTTACTTTATTATTCTCTGTAGTTTGATTGCTAAATGTTTGGTAGCTGTATGAGTAAAGGTACAAGTATAAACAGCCAATCTTATACACTGCTTAAGCTTAGGAGGGGTTGTAAATAGAGTGGCTGATTATCTGAGGGTGACGCTAAGTAAATTGTAGCTTTGCGAGTGCGTTACAATCAGCTTTTGAGGCAGGTACAGTCGCTGAAAAAGCTATCGAGACTCCCTTACATTTTGAGACACGAGGCGAAGGGCTTTGAAACACTGGATTATTCGTTCCTTTTTCAGTAACCCAGTATTTCTGAAGGCTCCTTTTTTACCTTCTCTCTATTCTCTTACGTAACTAATTAAAGTAGCTCAGTGTTCCGGCATCATGAATTTCCAGTTACTTAGCCCAAAGACACTGAATCACCGTCGAATCACACGAATGAATATCGCTCAGAATCCATTTACACCGGAGTTTAGGGAGGGGTCGAAACTTTTGTAGGCAGCTGTACCGACGGGGATGAGAATAATGTGTTACTTTGCCTTCCTGTTCCCTGGCGTTGGAGCAGCGCAAAAGGAGCCTCAGAGATGTGTGCAGACAGCGAAGGGCTTAAGAATGGGCTGTTGAAGTCTGGGTATTAGAATATAATGTGATAATTCCAATAATCCGCCGACGCTTGTTACGGCGATCGCTGGAACGAGACGGCGTTTTGGCTGGGGCTGTGTTTATATATTATTCTTGCCGCTGTTAGACGATTTTATTCAGACTGCTCAGCCCCCTCATTGGGAAGGAATTAATGAAGGCAGCATATAAGAAGTCTTCCAACTGAGGAAAAATCGTCTGGTTGCCGTAGGAATGATAGTAGTAGTGGTCGTCGTCGTCGTAGCAGTAGTAGTGGTGGTGGTGGTGGTGGTGATGGTGTTAGTAAGTAGTAGTGGTAGGTGTCGTTGTTGTTGTTGTTGTTTTTGTTGTTGTAGCCTCAGGTAGAGTAGAATCACGTGGCAGTAACGAGAGTAAATAAGAAACATGTTGACTGAAACGGTGAAACAAAGTGCTAGTGAAGTGTTTGCATTAGAATATAAAGTGATAATTATGTTGGTTCTCCGTCGCGGTTATTCTGTTCTCTTAGCAGTTGGCCTTGTTATTAATGTTGTTTATTTGTTATTTGTTATTCCTCTTCCTTATCTGCCCCCTGGCTCATTAGCACCCACATTATATACGACATCCACATCCGCCATTTGCAGATGTCGGATGTTGATAAGAAGGAAATTGAAGGTGTTGAAAATAGCCAATTCCTCGTCTGATAGCAGCTTCACCCCGAGGACTTCTTCTCCTGGGCTGGTCAAAATCGTATGCCGCTGCCCAGAATATAATAAGACCACGTTTCCGCGATGAAGTTGATAAGAATAATACCGTATGTTGTAAACGGTAATGTAAAATGTTATGACTGGGGAATACGTACGGATCACAATGTATCGTGGTTACTTAGTGGTGTGCAGGAGTGGTACGGGAGAGGTGTGGAGGCATCTGTTGGAGAGAGAGAGAGAAAGAGAGAGTTTGGAATATGTACATACGATATATATATTAATGCATATATTTAGTACCCATTCAGGCAGCCCATTTATCACCTATTTGTCATTCAGAATATAAAACAAGGCTGCCAACATTGTCAAGGGAACGCAAGACGATCACACAGCTGCAGTACACTAACATGCTTCTCTGCAAATTACCGTGATGAACGTGCAAGACTGTAAGATCTTTAAATTTGTCATTTTATACGGCTTGACATTTGATCCTTAAACCCCATTAATAGGCTTAAATAAAACACAGTGAAAAAGGCGTCTGGGGTTATCGTCCCAAGAAAGAGTTGTGCCAAGTATGAAGCGATATTGTGAAGAAATAAAGGTATGGCGGACATTGAAAAATAATAATAATAATAATAATAATAATAATAATAATAACTTGGAGAAGAAAGAAGGAAACAGAGGAAATGCAGTTGGTCTCCACACTGTGCTATGGAGACCTATTTCCCTTTCAAAATACCCACTGTTGCCCATTCCACCTTGCTCTTTCTTTCTTCAGCGAATCCCACCATTTGGCAAGTGAGAGAAAGACCCCCTGATCCACAGACCCAATCTCTCCTCCCCACTGGCAAGGAAATCATTAGAAGTAAATTATAGAGGTCAGCAATGTTTCACTGGGGGAGGGGAAGGGGGAGCTTACAGAGATGGATCCTTGTAGTCCAGGTGGGGGAAATTGGCTAAGACGCCCCCTCCTTCCCTCACTCAGCCCCCCTACTTCCTAGCCCCCCCCCACCTCCCCCATCATCGTTACTCATCTCTCTGCTTCATCTTCTTTCCTCCTGTTTTAATTTCCCTGCCTCCTCATCCCTACTTCACCTCTCTGATACTTCTTACATCTCTGCCCGTTTCTCCCTTCTCTTCTATATCCCCGTTTCTCATCCAAACTACTCCTTCCTCTCCCTCTCTTCCCCCTCCTCACCCCCATCTTTCTCCTCTGGCTTCCCTCTTCTCCTCATCACCTCCTCTCCGCTCTCTCTTACCCTTTTCTCGCTTTTCTACTTTCCCTTTCGTCTGCCTCTGTCTCTACCTCCACTCCTTCCTTGTCTGACTTCTCCACTCTAACCTCACTCCTTCCTCCTCCTCCACTTCCCTCGCCCCATCATTCTTCACCATCTCGTATCCGTTCCCCTCTCCTTCCTTCCCCATCCCCTCTCCCTCCTTCCCCCTTCCCCTAGCCTCCCGTCACAACTCATCCTCACCTTGCCCGCTGCCTCCCCCCTGACTTTCCCCCAAACCCAACTCACTTTCTCTTACCTTTTCCTCTTCTCTCCATCTATCCATTCTCTTAATCCAATCCCTCCCTTTCTACTCTCCCTTCTCAAAACCTTCTACCCCAGCCACCCTGCTTGTTTCCCCTTCTTCCCCACTCCCCCCTATTTCACCTCACCCTTCATTCCCTACTCTCTCCCCCATACTCCTCCCCTCCCCATCCACACCACTTCCTACTCTCTCCTTCTCCTTATGTCTTTTCTCCCCCCAGTCTCGTACATCACACCTTCCCCTCGTCCTTCTCCCCCCCCGTATCTCTTCCCCACCCCCTCCTGTCCTCTTCCAACCCCTCCCCCTATGCCTTCTCCCTCAGTCCCCCCCACACTCCCTACCATCATACTTCCCCCACTTTTTTTTTTATTTGCTTTTATTTTTCCTCTCCCCACCCCCTCCACCCTATCCCCTACCAAGATCCCCTTTCGCTCCACTACCCCTCTCCTGTTCCCCTTATCCCTTCCCTTTTATCCTCTCTCTCTCTCTCTCTCTCTCTCTCTCTCTCTCTCTCTCTCTCTCTCTCTCTCGTTAAATAAAAATCCTAAATGCAACAGTGACACATTCCTACCTCATAACCAGACTTAATCAAATTTTATGGAACCACGATTTTTAATTCATTTTCTGGGAGTAGTCCAATTCCTTTAAATAATAGATAAATAAATAAATAAATGTACAAATGATGTCCTAGTGCTGAAGGGTTAATCTTTGGCCTTGCAGGTGATATGAGAGTAAACTATTCATAGATTTTTGGTGTTAAAATTGGTGAAAGTATTTTTTTCCAAGATAAGAATTACTGAATCATGCTGTATAATTGTAATATATTTGATGCTATCTTTTGTTGTGCTGATATTCGTGTCTGGAGTGTTATTAGTCTTATTTTATTTATTATTATTAGTAGTAGTAGTAGTAGTCGTATAGTTATTATTATTATTATTATTATTTTTTTTTTCATTCATTCATTGCCAGACGCCATGTATCCCAAACGGGGTGGCCAAGGGCTTAGAGTTAATTGTTTTACAGGGAGGGGCACTAATCCTCCACCAACCCCACTTAACACGTAGGGAGAACGTTATGCCAACAGCATCTGGTGTTCCTAGGCGGTCACCCATCCAAGTACTAACCAGACCCAACGTTGCTTAACTTCGCTGATCGGACGGGAAGCGGTGTACTCAACGTGGCATGGCCGTTATTATTGTTATTATTATTATTATCATTTTTACTACTGTTACCACTACTTTTTTGTAAATCACCTCCTTCCATTTGGGAATTTACTACTACTACTAGTCATCATCATCATCATCGTCGTCCTCGTTATCATTACCATCATCATCATTACCCTCATCATAAATACTAATTCATGGATTATCTGCACTGAGGGAAAAACATGGATTGCAGGAAAAAACAAATGCAGAAATACACAAAATCATATATTGTGTTCTCAAATTTCTTTAAACAAGGAAGGAAGAATATAATGCACTTTGTCAATAATTATCGTCTCTGAGTCATAAAGTATCGTCGCTAGAGGAAAAATATCGATCAGAGTATAAGAAAGTGTTAGAAACCTGAGAAAATATAATGAAAATCCCCCAGGTTATCCTCAGTTATTAACACAACAGGTAATGGATTAATTAAAAGGAAAAACTTGATCGCAAAACAATGAAAGGCTAAAAAGTAAACTGGCCTTGGGTTCCTTCTTCATTGCAAAAAATAAAAAATAAAAATAAAAAATAAATGAAAAAAAACAAGGTGATGAGTGTATACTGTTTACACTTTTCAACACCCTGACCGAGGTGGCTTTTTCGAAGGTAAATACACGTAAATAAATCGTCTGCCGTCAGCTGGAACGAAGTAAATAATGTTCCTATTGTTTTCCATGAGGATATAAAAATTGATGTCAGACTTTGTGAGAGCTTATTTTTTAAAGTAAAATAATAAAGATTGATTTAAAATTTTTCCTCACGGTTGGTTTATTAGGGCTTTTCAACTTTTCTACCTAAAGGGATAATATTAATGTAATTTATTGTGCGGAATTATCCAGGTATGAATAAAAAACTCCCAGACACCAGGACATTCACAATTTATCTTATGTAAAAATGGCCTATATCGTCCGTAGCAGTCTCTAGTTTGTAATATTAAAATCGTCTTAACCGTCTGTTGAATCCCTTGTATCGTGTTAGCCTAAAAAAAAAGAAATTGTTGGTTATCGTAGCGCTCCTGAGTCGTAAAAATTATTAGCACTTAGCGAAACGTGGCGGCGGCGGTGGTGGAGCCTGGGCTAGGTTGATCGATGCTGATATCAAAACAATCCTGGTGTAGCTTAGCGGGGGGTTGTGATGTATAGTGCCGCTCCTACACCTACACAGACTCTCTCTCTCTCTCTCTCTCTCTCTCTCTCTCTCTCTCTCTCTCTCTCTCTCTCTCTCTCTCTCTCTCTCTCTCAGTCCCTTCCTTTACCTCCATCTTCCCTTCTCTACCCCTCACTCACTTTCTCTGCTCCAGCCTCCCACTCTCCATCGTTGCCCCTTACTCACTTTCTCTGCACCAGCCCCTCTTTCACTCTCCACCCTTGCCCCTCACTCACTTTCTGTGCCCCAGCCTCTCCTTCAATCTCCATCCTTGCTCCTCACTCACTTTCTCTGTCCCAACCTCTCGCTTTCCATCCTTACATCTCACTCACTTTCTCTGCCCCAGCCTCCCACTCTCCATCGTTCCCCCTCACTCACTTTCTCTGTCTCAGCTTTTCCTTCACTCTCCATCCATGCCCCTCACTTTCTCTGCCCCGGTATGCCCCGCTATGCCCCGCCATGCCCCATCTCAAGCCCCCCACCCCAGCACCCGACCGGCCATGAGTTACAGCCACACCGACCGTAAATAACCGGATAATTGCCGTCACTCCCCGTCTCCCACCCTGCCTGTCTTACCCCGACCATCATCATCAGCAGCATCCCAGCCCAGCCAGCATCATCATCAGCATCCTGGCCCGACACATCAGCAACTTCAGCATCCTGCCTATGTTTATTACAATCACCATCATCCAGCCCCCCTCAGCATCATTATCGTCATCATCATCGTATCCCACTCGTCAGCATCATCATTACCAACAGCAGCAGCAGGTTCTTATATCGACCATTATTGTTATCATCATCATCATCACCATCATCATCATCACCACCATCATCATCATCATCATCATCATCATCATCATCATCATCATCATCATCATCATCCTATCGAACCAATCATCACCATCATCATCATCCCACCCAACCACTCATCATCATCATCATCATCCTACCGAACCAATCATCACCATCATCATCCCACCTAACCACTCACAGTCATCATCATCATCATCATCATCATCATCCTACCCAACCAATCATCACCATCATCATCCCACCCAACCACTCACAGTCATTATCATCATCATCATCATCATCATCATCATCATCATCCTACCCAACCAATCATCACCACCATCATCCCACCCAACCACTCATCATCATCATCATCATCATCATCATCATCCAACCCAAGCACCATCCTCGTGTTTATTCATACCATCAGGTTGTCGGGCAAGATATTTCCTTTTAATCCTGGATATTTGTTCGCCTTTCTTATCCTGTTCAGTGGCGTGGGAACCTTAGCATCGTCTTATAACTGTGAGGCTTAGGAGTTGTATTCTAAGTGGTTTTGGAGATTACGCAACGCCTTTTCCTTAGCGGGTTTTTTTAGCACATTATGCCGTAATATCCTCATGTATGTTACTGATGCAAGATGTGTCGATATTAACACGGTACATAGATAGAATGATAGATAAATACATGTAGTAAATAAGTATAGATAGATAGATAGCTGGTGATATCGTACAGGAACTTCTCAGAGTGAAAGCTATATAAATCACTAACGAAAAAGTATCACGAGGCCTACAGTGCCACCTAAATACCGCTGTAGATGCTGAGGAACAAGTACACAAAGGTAAATGATGGAGATGCAACAGTGGTGGAGAGGGGCGCCTTCATGTGGTGACGCTGATGTAACCGAACGGCTCTGTTACCTGTTTATACCTATGTCCCTCAACCACATCCCTATCCCTCGAGTGAAGGATGGGGGACTGCAGGAGAAGGGCATTGTAAGCCTGTAGTCCACTGGGTTCACGTTTCAGATGAGCCCAGTAGCAAGAGCAAGAACAAATTTGTGGGAGAGATAATTGCAATGGTAACTGGATCTAATTATTGTGATGATAAACTATGGAAGGATATAATAAAAATCAGAAGGAGCAATGTAGAGTGATACAGCAAATGCCAAAGAACTGTCGAGTGTTTTTGTTGAGTGATTTGAGGGGAAGAGCATTTAAGAATGAGCTAATTAGAGTGTATGTCGTGGGTGATTTGAATTGAAGAGGTGGTAAGAGTGAGCTACGTAGAGTGATGTAAAAAATGCCAAGGCGTTAGTGAGTGTTTGTGTTGGGTGATTTCAAAGAATAAGTTGATATGGTTGTGAATAATGTACCGGTTCGCTATGATGCGCGCGCGCGCACACACACACACACACACACACACACACACACACACACACACACACACACACACACACACACACACACACACACACACACACACACACACACACACACGTCAATACAAGTCAGGGATGCATTCCAGAATATCAGAACTTTCTTTACACACTTACTGCTATAAAGTTAATGAGGATGGAAAACCGTCTTATGAGAGAAATGCAGCGTAACTTAAATTTTTTGTAACTTATTTCTGACGTACTAGCATTGCCAAACGTATCTTGAATCTTAATATAGCGAAAAATTACTGTGATGGAAAATATTAATAGAGAAATAGGTAATGTATTGTTGTTCATCAGATTTCTTCGTCCAGTGATTCCTAATGAAGAGCAGAGGAGAGTAACTGTTTCTCTCTCTCTCTCTCTCTCTCTCTCTCTCTCTCTCTCTCTCTCTCTCTCTCTCTCTCTCTCTCTCATTGTGTTGACCGTTCACACTTAGCTTTCATTTCTCATTAGACCCTGTAATGCATGGTGCTGTAAAGTGTGCAACATACCTGCCTTCCCTTTCTTATCTATCCACACCTATCTCCCCGACCAATTATTTTGTCATATATGTTTATCGACTGGGCAGCCTTCGTCCCACCAACTTGACCGCCTTTTTTCTTTCTTTCTTTTGTTTGGGGGTGATCACATGCTACTTTCACACACCTTCCTTGTTATATTTATAGAATTTGTCTTGCCACTTTTGACACCTGTATTGTTTTTCCTTTTTTTTCTTTATCACACCACTTTTCACACTCCCAGTAATCACTCCTTGCCTGATCCTTCCACTCTTCACAATTCTGCTGGGCAAACTCTTCATCTTGGCCACTTTTTTTCTCAGCTTTTGAATTGCTGATCACACTCCCTCTTTTCACACATTCTATGACGCCTCCCATGATTCCCTGACGCTTCACACTTCATCTGCTCCTGAAAATAGTTCGTATGGACCCAGTCTGCTTCGTATTTTGTGTATTGGACTTGAGAATATACTGAGCTTGATTGATAATGATTGTGTAGCCCATTTCACAGTATAGTTTCCCCCTTTTGTACCTTCTCTTTCCATTTTCCTTTTATTGTTTTTGGATACAGTTTCAACTCGTTTTTAGATGGGAATTAGGAGAGGAAAATTGAATACATGCGGACGCTTATTTAAAACTGGTGTCATGATTTTAGTGGGGGTGTTTTTAGGACATATCAGAGGGTCTTGGAGAAGATGAGTTACGATTATTTTGCCCTTTCATAATACAGCACCGATACACCATTAAACCCCACCCCCGTCCACCCTAGCACCAACTCTGAATGTGATGTCCCTGTCTTGTCGCCGAAAGATAGTGGGTGTTAAAGTTGGTTTGTATTGCGCTGAGAAAACCAGGGGTCTCCCACATCTCAGGTACAGAGTCGCGGGTGGGTGGAGTTCGATGAGGTAGGAAAAAATCTCCTTGGTTACTCGTCAGATCAACCCCCCAGTCTGATCTCATTTAGTCATAAACTCAGCTGAGAGGGATTACGGATCTTGTTCAGGTTAAAATAAACACGCTATAGTATGTCAACATGCCTGATAACGACTGGAGACTGCTTGGGATCAGCCCTTATTTGGTGTGTTATAAGTGCATTATTGGACCTCGGAAACGGGCTTTTAAAGACTGTGTCCGGAGTATGATGCATATAAAAAAAATAATCCAGGCCTTTTTCTATGGAATATTGCTTTGACCTGATGAAGAAACTTCATCCTGGTGATCACTGGGGCTATCCTATTCTCATTCACTTTAGCACGATTAAAATTGCCCTCTCTCTATCTTGAATGCTGAATTGAAACAAGAGACTGGTGTTAGAATTTTGCAGAAGGCATGAACTAATGCTGTGTAAAGGACGTAGAGCTGAAGTATTGTGGTATACCATTCATATACGTGATATAAGCTGCTAAAGGAGGAAAATTTGGGCCAGGTTAAGGTGAAAGAACTGCAGTCAGATGAAAACCACACCAGACTCATGTCCATCCATATATAGCATCTCCCTCACTATTCCCACACCGCGTTCTCTCCCCGTTGGCAGGGGAAATTCGGCGGATCCTCGCGTAAGATCCGAATTCCTGGCCTTATCACGTCATTTGCGCTGCGGACCGTAATTCTTCCCGGCTCGTCTTGACCTCCAGATGTAATGCTGACCGCCCACGCCCGTAAATAACCCCGATACCGTCACTCATGGGCTCGTGGGAGGATGCGGTCGTATTCGGAAACTTTCTTGTAATTTTGTTTTCGCTATAGTTTTGCCTTCATGAATGTTTTCTTTTAGAGTTTTGCCTTCATTGTTTTCCGAAAATTCATACAGTTACCAAATGGAATATATGGGGCGGATTCATCACTGTTACCACTGTAGCCTGGACATCACCTCCTTTTCACACCGAGATTAATTTACACACACACACACACACACACACACACACACACACACACACACACACACACACACACACACACACACACACACACACACACACACACACACACACACACACACACACACACACACACACACACACACACACACACATTCTCGTTCTTGGTTTAGTAGTTTAAAAATAAAATGAATTATCAGAATTAGTTGTCTGCGAGGAAGGGGTGCCGAAAGCTCATTACTTTGGCGAATGATTTGTGCAACACCTCACCAATACACCTAAATCCGCCACTGGTATGAGATATATATTTAATGCTGTTACCCTCACTCATACAGCTACCACGCATCTCACGAGCAGACTAGATTGAATGTTAAAATCTAAGACAAAATCCCTACTTAATATACAGTAAAGAGGATTATCATAAAAACTGATTAACCCCTTCATCGTCACGGCTTTTTAAAATTCTTCCAACAGCCAAATTGTTCCATTAATCATAGGAACTTGAACACAGGAAAGGCCTTTCGTATTAAATTGGGCAAATGAAAGCTAACTCCTCTAGTTAAAAAAAAAAATCCCCTAAACTGAATGAAAATCGTTTGAAGGACCCTATAACAAAGATTTAAGATTTCCTCAGCCTTGAAGTGGTTAAGATTTCGTATGGTATGCCCTCGCCCTTAGAAGACTTCTCGTACTGAAGGGGTTAAAGGCTTCTCCTTTTCGAAAATGATATTGATAAAGCCTAAAGGCAGCAAGAGAAAAAAAAAAATGGTCTGAAAGGGTAAAAATCGTGGGTTATCTCGAAATGATCGGATCTTGAATTTGGCTCTCGTTTTCGTTGCTTTTTTGTGGAAGGAACATTTTTTTTTTTTATGGTGTCAGCCTTGAATTATATTTTTTTACGTATGCAAAGTAAAATAAAATCCATTACAAATAATAGGTCTTTGGACTGACAGGGAGGTACGATTCTGTATCAACAAGACTTCCTGGTACAGTAAGGGTTTACGATCCATTCTCAATTTTTAAAAAAATCGTAGTGAAAGGATTTAAGGGTTTTTTATGAATACAATAATACGTCCTGGGACTGAAGGAGGATTAGGATCCATGTTGAATACAAAAAGGTCATCGTTGTAAAGGGTTTTAAGATTATGAATAAGACGTTATCATAGTGAAGTGGTTTAAGATCCTGTGTGAATAATACGTCCTTGGATTGAATGGGTATGAGTCATCCTCTATGGCTATGCCGTGACCCTCGTCCTTGAAACTCCAGTCGTACGGAAGAGGTTGATGTAATACCATAGCAAGCCTCTTGAATAACATACCAAACCCGTCTTCAGTACCATACCAAACCCCTCTTCAGTACCATATCAAACCCCTCTTCAGTACCATACCAAACCCCTCTTCAGTACCATACCAAACCTTTCTTGAATACTCTGCCTAACCCCTTCCCTAGTTCTGAAAGGGGGTTGAGATCTGGAAGGGGGTTTGGGATGCTTTATAAATGCCTCCCCTGGGGTTGTTCTCGCCCTAACCAGCGGGGGGTCGTGGTCGGGGAGGGGCCGGCCCACCTCTTTTAATAGACTCTATCACCTTTATCAGAGAGATCGGGGTTCTGAAGCGTCTTGGATCGTAAACCATGAAATATAATCTAGTTGCTGACCCCTTCTGAGGCGCTGGCAATGTATGATGATGGGTAGGGTGGGAGAGCTGGGTGGTACGGGCCTCGAAGTTAAGGTGTTGGAGATGAGGCTGCGGTGTTGGAGATAGGGCAGGGGTGTTGGAGATAGTGCAGGGGTGTTGGAGATAGGGCAGGGGTGTTGGAGATAGGGCAGGGATGTTGGAGATAGGGCAGGGGTGTTGGAGAGAGGTATGGTTGTTGGAGGTGGGGCAGGGGTGATGGAGATAGGGCAGGGGTGATGGAGATAGAGCAGGGGTGTTGTAGATAGTGCAGGGGTGATGGAGATAATGCAGGGATGTTGGAGATAGTGCAGCGGTGTTGGAGATGGGGCAGGGATGACGAAGATAGGGCAGGGGTGTTGGAGATGGGGCAGGGGTGTTGGAGGTAGGGCAGGGGTGTTGGAGATAGAGCAGGGATGTTGGAGTTAGGGCAGGGGTGTTGGAGAGAGGTATGGTTGTTGGAGGTGAGGCAGAGGTGTTGGAGGTAGGGTAGGGTTGTTGGAGGTGGAGATAGAGCAAGAGTGTTAGAGATGAACTGATGGAGTTAGGGCAAGGGAAATAGGACGAGGATGATGAAGATAGTGTAAGATTGTTGGAGCTGTGGGATGTGGCGAGTGTTGGGGATAGGGTAAAATCGTTGGAGATGTGACAGAGGTGTTGAAGATAGAGTGGGGCTGTTAGAGATATGTCAGTGTGTGTGATGGGTAGAGCGGGAGAGCTGAGTGGAGCAGGTTGGTAGGCTGGACAGATGGTAGAGCTGAGGCAGGGGTAGTACAGCAGGGGTGTTGGAGATAGGGTAAGATTGTTGGAGATATGGCAAGAGTATTGGAGGGTTGAGTGGTGAGGCTTGGGAGGCTGGAGATGGTAGCTGGGTAGTGAGGATAGTGGTTGTCATAGCAGTTGGTGGAGTTGTGGAAAGTGTATGGGATCAGCGTATATGAGTGTTGGAGATACGGCAAACGTTAGTGATGTGACGAATGTGTTGGAGATATGGCACGTGTTGGGGAGATGGCAAGATTGTTGGAGATACGGCGATGATGTTGGAGATAAGGTGTTGGTGATAAGGAGTAGCGGAAGCAATAGTTCTTGAATCTAAAGTGGAGGGATAAAGAAGAACCTGTTAGAAGTGACTAAGTGCTAGCATATTGTGGGCTAGAGGCAGGTGTGCTACGTTGGTATTAGGAAAAGGTGCTAAACAGGTGCTAAACAGGTGCTAGAAACGAGTATCACCAGAAGCTTTGGGGGGGTCCTCGTAGTGAAGAAGTTAAAGGAGTTACATGTGCTGAATATCAACTATGATAACGAGAATTTTATAATAAATACAACAAAGGAATTAGATATTAAGTAATGATGGTGATTGTATACCAGTTTATTTTATTAATTTCCTTTATGAAGGGGACACGGCGTAAAAAAAAAAAAAATGCAACTTTGTACTAGTTAGTTTCAGAACACAAGCAGATCAGTAAAATAATCTTTATTCAACGCTTTTGTTATTATAAGTGTTTAGAATTTGTTCCATTATGATTAACACAGTATATTAGTTATCCCATTCCATAAGGTTAAGTTAGGGTAAGTTGAGTTCGGTTAGACTGAGCTAGGTTGGGCTAGGTTACTTTAGCTTAGGTTAGGTTAGGCGTAGATACCTTATGTTGTGGCCACCCGTTTTTTTTTAAGCTAGATTTTGAACATTTATTAGGCTTAGAACGACCTAAACGTGGCATATATATTCTTCACGATTCAGAAGTACCTCGTATCATGAACTGACAAGGAAAAAACCCCAGGCTACGATACACAACCGTCAATATGTCATAAAAGACTTTGTAGTTACTTGTAGTGGAGTTTTATATATATTAGACTTGTGGGCGAGAGGTTGTTATATTTGAGTAGCTTGTAAGTAGATAATCTTCTTTCCCATTTGTCATGTAGTGACAGGAGAGGTAAAGAATAGTATGGGACTATTTTTATTTGTCTTGGAAATATTAACAAAGTCTCTCACACAGAGCGGAGTATAAAGTAGAGTCCCGCTAGCTATCTCTCTGTCTCGCTCTCTCTGTCTCTCTCTCAAGTTGCTAAGCCCTTCTCCCTGCGACCTGTCTGTTATATGGCTAGCTTCTTTCTGCCCTCTCTTTCCTAAATTCTGGTGAAACAGGAGACGTATCACGTGTGTTCCTTGTGGGTGGAAAGTTCTAGAAGCCTGTGTGTGAGTATGTGTGTATGTGTGTGTATGGTCACTAAGGCTTTGTTCACCGGTGGATTGCTGACAACTAACTGCATCATCTCCTTACTGGCCACTTCGTAATCTGTCGTCAGCTTTCCTCAGTGTAATTTGCATGCTCATTTCCCATTCCCAGGCTCGCATAGAGCTGTCTATCTATCTATTTATCTATCTATCTATTATGATTTGTAATTATAATATGGAGTCCTAACATATTGCTCGGTCACGCGAAAATGGCGTACCATCGACAGTTAATAGTCCTAACAAATATACAGTTGAGGTCCCTAATTCAGTTCTAGGTAAGAATGGACTTAGGTAAAGAAGACCCAACCCAGTGTTCCGGTCGTCAGTCAGGAATCGAACCCTGGACCTAATTGATTGCCGGTGTTATCAGTATAGCATTGTCTCTGAAGTTTAAACAAGCTGCCTTATACTTTCCTTTATTTCTGTTCAGAGTCTGCTGGAGCTTTACTCACAACTCTTTACATCCTTCCTCAGTATCAAAAGATCACAAATATTCTACGTAAATTAATCAAATGTCCACTGCATCCTTCTTCTTTCCTCCATTTCTCTCTCTCTCTCCCTTTATTTCCATTCATTCTCAACAAGAACCTTGCATAAAATACATCTCATCCTTTCCCAGTAGCCACAGATGCAGGTGTCATGCATAAATTGATCACCTATCCACTACGTCTCTCTTGCCTTTTTTTTTTCCTCTCTTTAGTTGCCCCTCTCCGTGATTTCCATTCATTCTCAACAGGAACCTAACTTAAAATGCATCTCATTCTCCCCCAGTAGCAACAGATTGCGGGCATCGTGCATAAACAACTCCCACATCAAATCCATCAAACACTTTATGAATTGCACACATGCCCAGTACATCAACCACTTTATTCCCACTTGTAACCACCCACTTACCCCGCAGTTGAATTCACTTACAAGGAATTTATGCATCAAAATTCATGGGCGCCCCGCGTGTCATGGGGGTGGAGGCGGTCGTCAGTTGGGAGAGGCGATGGGGGATTGACTCATCATCCCTAAGCATATTGGTTTATTATGCTCACAAATTTCAACCTCCCACTCAGATGGATTCAGGGGATGTAAGGTGTGAGAAAATGCCTGTGTACTTGATGATTACTTTT
The DNA here is from genome assembly GCF_032717465.1 of Coenobita brevimanus. Classification (NCBI taxonomy): domain Eukaryota; kingdom Metazoa; phylum Arthropoda; class Malacostraca; order Decapoda; family Coenobitidae; genus Coenobita; species Coenobita brevimanus. The sequence goes on along the minus strand of NC_136965.1, from coordinate 3,522,282 downwards.
TCATTTTTATTCCGCCAGACGATTTTCTTCACCAAGCAATACTAAATACGTTCTTTTTTGGGAAGGATGCAACGGCTGTAAATAAGAGAGTACCTGTTTACAAGTATGCATTCTCGTTCTTGCTACCGCCAGACGATTTCATTCGGCTGAGGGGAGAGATGGATGTTGCAAAGGCGTGGATTGAGTAGTAACCCGCTCAAGTACGAGAGGTTTACCCTTAGCTACGAGAAGGTTGAGTATCCTGGCTATAAACTTTACCCACAGATTTCTTGCCTAATTACGGTTCAGGGGAATGTAAATGTAAGAAAATATATGCTTGAAAGGAAATGGTTTGGCTTTCGTTGCTACCGTCAGTTTTAGGCTTGTATTCTCGGCGGTTTTGATAGCTCCCTAACACCTCTTCCTTAGCTATTTATTTTTGGATACTGCTGGCTAATATCGCTTCGCACGGTATTGCACGGTATTTATGCAGAGTATGGTGATATTAGAACGGTTTAATACAGAAGAGGACGGCAAGGTGCAATAAGCAAAATAAATCGCTAAGGAAGATGTGTTATAATATTTCATTAATTTTACCTCCAGACGATTTTACTGATCTGAGGACCAGGAAGGTTAGGTAGGGAAGGGGTTGTATATTGCGTTAGCCTCTTCAGTACGGTGACGTCATTTATTTATTTATTTACATTTATCTGCAGACAGCTTCCCTTTTCATGTCACCCCATTCTCTCTCTCTCTCTCTCTCTCTCTCTCTCTCTCTCTCTCTCTCTCTCTCTCTCTCTCTCTCTCTCCGTCCATCTCCATCCCTCCCTTCTCTCTTCTCTCCCTTCTCCCCTTCCCTCCCTCTCCTTTCTCTCTTCTCTTCCCTTATCCTCTCCCCTCTCCCTTTCCCCACCTCTCCCTCCACCTCTCGTCTCTCCCCTTTCTCTCTCCCTCTCCTCCTCTCTTCTCTCCCCCCTCTCTCTCTCCCCCTCCCTTTTCTCTATCTCTCCCTCCTTCTCTCCCCACCACTCCCTCTCCCTTCTCACGCCCTCAGTTAAGCCTGTTATTTCCTCCATCGATTCCAGTTTAGAATAGTCTTAGGTCCATATCCTTACCCCTCGTGTGTGTGTGTGTGTGTGTGTGTGTGTGTGTGTGTGTGTGAGAGGGAGAGAGAGAGAGAGAGTCAGTCAGTCAGTCCACCACAGGAAAATCAACCCCTTCCTTACGAGGGCCTTTTCTATAAGTATTTTAAGATGATTTTTGTTGCATTAAAAAACTGATAAACTAATTTGGGTTAAAAAGTAAAGTATTTGATTTAGAAATATTCCTTAATTCCCTTTACTTAGCCTATTTTGTTAACCATTTACTGACAGTGATGCACCTCTGTGTGAAATCTAGTAATATTTTGAGGTTAATTTATTTCTGAATCTCTCTTGTTTTTCATATATTTCTGTGTCTAAAGAATATACCTTGACTGGTTTAGCGAGGATGTGTTATATCCCTTCACCCCTTCAGTATGACCTTATATTTTTCGTTATATTTTTCATTCTTCCCTCGCAAGGGGGAATAAGAATGAAAGGAGAGGCCTGGTGTAACAAAGCTTTCTCATTATATTTATTTGCAGAGTGATTTATTTATCGTAGGAGATGCCTTTAGAATTAGATTATTTTTAACTTGTTCCTTATCAATCCTTTGAATCCCATGCTTTCTCTCTCTCTCTCTCTCTCTCTCTCTCTCTCTCTCTCTCTCGATAATTTTTTTCGCCTTAAGACACATTTTTTGAACTGCAGTTATATATACTTTTTAACTTTGAAATATACTTTTTTTAAATTTTGGGATATATTTTTTTCAAGAACAAAATTCTGATATACTCGTTGCCTTCATTAACTTGCTGTCTATTAAAAGGCTGTCGTAATTTGGAAAAAAAAATCGCCTGTAGAAAGGAGATAAGGAAATACAAAACACATCTTAGCACTGAAAAGGTTAGCGATTTGTAAGGAAGGGTTGGCTGTATGTTATGAAAATCGTCTCGTATCATCTGCGTATGGGTGTATGAATGAATCCTGAGTGAATGGGTGTGTAAATGAATCCTGAATGTATGTGTGTATGAATAAATCCGCAGAATATGTATGAATAAATCCTGAGTGTATGGGTGTAAGATTAAATCCTGAGTGTATGGATGTATGATTAAATCCTGAGTGTATGGATGATGAATAAATCCTTAGTATATGTATGAATAAATCCTGAGTGTATGAATATATGAATGTATCCTGAGTAGGGTTGTATGAATGAATCCTGAGTGTATGGATGTATGAATAAATCCTGAGTGTATGTTTGCATGAATAAATCCTGAGTGTATGTATGTATGAATAACTCCTTAGTGTATGGATGTATGAATAAATCCTGAGTGTATGGGTGCATGAATAAATAATGAGTATGTTTGTATAAATAAATCCTTAGTGTATGGATGTATGAATAAATCCTGAGTGTATGCATGTATGAATAAATCCTTAGCGTATGGTTGTATGAATAAATCCTGATGTGTTCGATTTAGTGAAGCCCTAATACCCCTTAAAAAGAAAAGGAAAAAAAAAATCCCCCAAACTCCATAACCTAATTTGCATCCAGCCTCCCCTCTCTCTCTCTCTCACTATGCCATCCTTCATCGGTAATCCCCAGTGACATACGCGCTATACACATTCACACTGAAAGGATTGTATATTGATGTACACGGAATGGTACTTAGCATACACATTAGAGCCTCGATAGAGCTACCAAAATACGACTATACATTACCCCTGTCTCTGAAATTCCCCACACGCCGCCACAACCCTCTCTTACTGCCAATAATGGAGTTCTTATTTCCCTTTCTTTCTTTTTACTCCTTCAGTCTGAGGATATTTTTTTTGTCCTTGCTACCACTAGATGCCTTAAGAGAGGAAAACGTCTTAGAGATGATCAAAGATAGGAAGACGTCTTGGAGATGAGCAGAGAAGAGAAAGGAAGACGTCTTGGAGATGAGCAGAGAAAGGTAGATGTTTTGCAGTGAAGGGGTTAATGAAGGTTGTAAATCTCTAACCTCAATTCGGTGAGGTTGATGAAGCGTAGATCTAACTCCTCCTGTTCGTTAAAGTCCTAAGATGAATAAAATCGTCTGGAGATATCAAGGAAGAAATAAAGATACGTCTGGTTGAAAGAGTGAAAGAATATTTTTGTTGGACATCTGAACTGTGAAACATAAACATAAAAAAAAATCTTTCCATTAATTTCCTATCATAAAGAAGGATCGTATAAGTAGAATTAAGTATCTTCCCTTGTTTAGTGTTCTTATAAAAAATAATCTTAGTTACGAGTAGAAGGCTATCGAAATTTACTTTAAGAATCTCACCAAGGAAGAGAAACGCGCGGGATAATGGCCCTAGGAAGCTGATACGTGTCCAAATTCGTCCTGTGGTTTAGCCTGAATATGTCTGTGGAAAAGCTTAGGGTATTGTCTTCAGGGTAACACCGGACGATTTTGTTCAGCTGAGAGGAATCCTAGGAGTGAAAGAATTAGACTCTTAATTCAAGGTAAAGCCAGGCGATTTTGTTCAGCTGAGAAATCCTAGCAGTGGAAGAAGTAGAGACTATCTTGAATAAATCCCCTGCTATGTACACGCTTAATTATTTCTCTCACGCTAGTACAAACCTTCCCTTTTCACAGGTGAGAAACACCAACATTTAAGGTGTCATTTTCCTGCTAACCGTGACTATACCGATTATTATCGAATGTAATTACGAATACACTGATAATCGATAATTTGGAAGGTATAATAAATGAATCAGGTGCTTGTGGTAAGTTTAATCCATTCAGGACGATGATGTCTAATATATTTTCGTCTTGCCTCCTGATGATATTATTAGACTTAGATAAGACCGGAGAGCAAAGGTGTGTGTGTGTGTGTGTGTGTGTGTGTGTGTGTGTGTGTGTGTGTGTGTGAGAGAGAGAGAGAGAGAGAGAGAGAGAGAGAGTCCCATATGGTCCCCGAAGCCTGCTAGTAGGCCTATGGGGTGTACACTATGATTACCACATCCATCCTTTCCCTCCCTTCCTCTGCCCTACACCATATGAGACCACCGCAGTGATATAGTGGACATCCCGCACACACACACACACACACACACACACACACACACACACACACACACACACACACACACACACACACACACACACACACACACACACCAATAGATATCAGACTTATTGTGTTATCTCTATTAGGGCATTCCCCCCTCCCCCTTTCGTCTAGATCAGTTGAAACCATCACAGTTATATAGTGCACACACACACACACACACACACACACACACACACACACACACACACACACACATGATATCAGTGAAGCCACCTTAGCTCTCTGTCGGTCTGTTTTGGAATAAAGATGGGAAGTTTGTACCACAGAAAAGAATTTGTTCATATATTTGTTGTTCTCTGCTTAAAGACACGTCAACAAAGGTAAAATGTTAAACTGTCCCCCACACACACCTCTGCCTCTTTCCATGTCCACCTGCTTTTGCTATAAGTTTTGCTAGCCAGTGATGATAGGCGATTTTGTTGACGCTTTAATTCCTGCCATATGAGAAAAATGATGCGATGATAAGTATACAGAGAGTTGGAAAAAAAAAAAATCAGTTTACCATCTTCCGCCACCCACCTGCTTGCCCATCATCACCGCCTCTCGTAAGATGTGGGGGTGATAGTGGAATGTGGGGGGGGGGTTGAGGGGTTGGGGGAGGGCGATAAAGGAAGTGACAGTGTTTTGGAGGAAGGAAAAGTAAGGGTAGAGGTTGAGTGAGTGGCTATCTTGGGAGGGGTGGGGTGGGGTGGGGTGGAATTAAGGGGTGTGGATGGGTTTAGGTTGGATAGGAGGGGTTCAAGAGTGAGAGGATGGTAGTGAGGGTTAGAGGAAGTAGTGGATGTGTGGATAGAGGTGGAAGGAGTGACTTGTGGTGGTGAGAGGGGTGGATGGGAGTAATAGTGATGTGGGGAAAGAAGAGGAATATGGGGGTTGAGGGTTGTGGGTAGGTGGTTTAGGTGGGGACTACTGTGAAGAAGGGTGGGGGAAGAGGTGAGAGAGTGAGGTGGTTGACAGGTGGCGGTGGGATGATATAGGAAGAGGTGACAGTGATGTGGGAAGGAATGGAAAGAAGAAGGATGAAGGGAAGTACTTGTGATGTTAAGCAAGAGAGAGGAATGTGACGAGGTGGTGGTGTGGGAAGTGGTAGGATGAAGTATATGGAGGTCGGTGGCAGAATTATGGAGGGGAGAATGAAGTAGGGTGAATCTGAAAGGGTGACAGTGCTGTGTGTGTGGCTGGGAGATGGGGGACGCGTATGGAGGGACGAAGAGAATGCGATCAGCCAGTCGCCAGCTGGTAATATCAGACAGAACTATTAACCCTTTCAGTACTGTGACGAGTTTATTCAGCTTTGGAAAGGGACCTCTTGCAGTAAAGGGGTCAGGGAAGGCTATATCTAACCTTGCAAAATGGAAATTGAAAGTAAAATACAAGGTGATTCCATAGTCAGGCTGCATAGGGAAAGAGAGGATCACGATAGCCATTAGCAACTCTTCCCACGACGCTCAGAACGTGTTACATTACTGGGAGGAACGCTTGTAAAAATGCATTGTTGTCAACGGTGGGCGAATGGGACATATGCTGTGAGTATTCCCTTGTATCATTACTTATTACAGTATTTTGCTGTGTGCTTGGATTTTTTAAAGTAGCCCTGAACATATATCTGGAGGAAGGAACTTTAAAATATATAAGACGTCCTCGTATCTAGCAGCTAAGTAACGGTGATTTAGTGTATAAGAATTCATATATACCGTGCTTTTTTTTTTTACACTCTACAAAGCTGTTAAGTAGCAATAAATGCAGTATATATATATATAACCTTACACACTTGATGATTAGCAAAAACTTCGAACTTTTTACATAAGCTCTACAATTGTATTAAGTCATAGAGTGAGTTGACGATCGAGTATGAAATTGTCATAGGGTGTGTAGACCATGGACATACTAACCTCTGTTCACACTAAGTTATTGTGTATCAGTGATTGAGTGTAACAGCGTTTTTTACACACAGTTAACTCCTTCCGTACACTCTGCATAGCTGTTAAGTACCAGTCATGGAGTATGTAGGCATTCTTACACACTACATACATTTTTACACTCAACAAAGGTATGAAAAACAGTGCTAAGAGTGTATAGGCCTTTTCCTATGCTCTCTCTCTCTCTCTCATACTACATCATACATATCCCAAGCTTTCTTTTTAACACAATATAAATCACACAGCACGTACTTTCATTTAATTTCTTTCACACTGCATCTTTACAAATTACAAACTTTAATTTTTTACAGTGTACTTTACAATGCACACAACTTTCCGTTTCCACTCTCTAACATTGCTTTCTTACGCACTTCACCCCACAAAGCACACAATACCTACTCTTCTCAAATGCTTTCCATTCACACCCTTCCACCTGCATTTTTACATATTACAAGCCCTCCTTCCTTCCTTCCTTCGTTCTTTCCTTCCCTCCCTCCTTCCTTCCTTCCTTCGTTCTTTCCTTCCCTCCTTCCCTCCTTCCTTCCTTCCTTCCTTCCTTCCTCGTTCCTTTTTCTCTTTTTTAGCACACTACAGAGCTATTAAGTAACAATGATGGAGAGAGCGATCAGTCTTTCGCGCCACAGGGATATCAAACCAGATTCATTACACCAAAAGAGCCTCAAATTAGCGAGGGTGGAGGCAGACGCACGGCAAAGGGGACTAAGGGCGAGAGGAGGGGTTGTATGCAGGAAAGTTCTTAGGTTTTAGGATAAGCGCGTTTCCATGGAGATGATTTGTAGTTACACCTCTTACGGGAGTGGTCTTGCGAGGGACTCATAGATAGGTAGATGGATAGATAGGCGCGTCCTGTAGTAGATAAATGGATGGATAGATAGATGGACGGATAAACAGATAGCAGTGACCTATTGATAGATAGATGAATAGATGCAGACGTGTCTTATGGATAGATAAATAGATAGACAAATAGACGTGCTCTATAGATAGATGGAAATAGACGTGTCATATAGACAGATAGATAGGTAGGTAGGTAGGGTGGTAGGTAGGTAAGTAGGTAGATAGATAGACAGATAGACAGACATATCCATTGCAGTTCATCCTTAACAGAAATTACCTTTATCATATTCCCGTCTACTATTGACTAGTTTGGCTGCAAGATATTTGGTAGTTGTTTGAGTAAAAATAAAAATATAAACCATTTACCTAACAAAGAGCCTAGAGGGTTAATGAATTCGAGACCCCTTTAATTGACGTGATTATAGTCTCTCTTTATAGTGTTTTTTTATGTAGTCCGTGTTGGTATAAGGACAAAGCTAAAATGCAGGAGATTAGTATGGTATAGTATGCTAAATCTGTTGCATACAATGAGGAAATAGAAGTACTTAGATGGTTGTATTCTAAGTGGCTTTGACGATTCCGTAATATCTCTTCCATGGCGACTTATTCTTGTAATTTCACATAAAATCCTTTTGCATATTATTGATACAAACTGTGTTTATATAAAACCATATAAAATGTCGATATAAAAATAATATAACATACAAGAGAATGTCAAAATGAAAAAAAAATAATATATGCCAAATAAATCGCTAGAGATGAGGTGCTAGGAGGCTTCGGATGTCACATGGATTATGGTTCACCTAAGCTTGGGAGAATCCATACCTAAGTGAGTTTGTTTAGGTGTTACGCTTAAAATAAATCGTCGCTATAGAGGTAAAACAAATCGTTATAGAGAAAATAAATCAATAGAGGTGAGTTAGATCGTTAAATCGCTATAGAGGTAAAATAAATCGCTAGAGGTAAAATAATTCGTTATAGAGGTAAAATAAATCGCTAGAGGTAAAATAATTCGTTATAGAGGTAAAATAAATCGCTAGAGGTAAAATAATTCGTTATAGAGGTAAAATAAATCGCTATAGAGGAGGTGCCACGAATCATTCTTTGCCCCCACCTATGAGAACGCGACCCTGCCTGTAAGTGGAGATGATGCTACCGAAATTACAACACATTTTAGCGTGAGTGATTGGTGACCCCTCTAGACACCGCTCTTTCCCTCTAATTCTGATGTCCTCCTCCATCCAATTAAATGCTATTAATTACAGTAACGAGGAGAGGGAGAGGGAAGCCCTGGATATGGTCAGAATTATTTTGGGGGGAGGTTTGTGTGTGTGTGTGTGTGTGTGTGGGTGGGTGTGGGTGTGTGTGTGTGAGGGTGTAAGATAATGGCTTTGTTTTTCGTATTGGTTATCATCACAGGTGTTTTGAAATTGACGTTGTGTGTGTGTGTTTGTGTGTGTGGGTGTGTGTGGGTGTGCAAGTAGTGGCGTTGTTTTTCGTATTGCTTATCATCACAGGTGTATTGAAATTGACTGTGTGTGTGTGTGTGTGTGTGTGTGTGTGTGTGTGTGTGTGTGTGTGTGTGTGTGTGTGTGTGTGTGTGTGTGTGTGTGTGTGTGTGTGTGTGTGTGTGTGTGTGTGTGTGTGTGTGTTAGCTCCCGCGCGCGCTTTTCTCTTCAGTATGAGGACGTCTTTTCATGAAATTGCAGCGGAGGGGAGTCTGAGCAATAATCATACTGTCTAACTTTATTCCTTCTACGAGACGATTGAAGCAGCAAAGAGGAGACTGTTCGTAGAAGAAGGGATTATAAACTATTCTATTCTATTCTATTCTATAGCCCGACGCCCTAATCCCGCAAAGGGTGGCCGCAGACAAAACGCCTCCAAGTCGCTCTGTCACCCACCATTTGACTACCCTCCCCCCAACTCACCCCACCCCTCCCTCATATACCTCTCAACTCCATCCCTCCACCTCATCCTCGGTCTACCTCTCCCTCTCCCTCCCTCCACCTCACCTACATACACCCTCTTAGTCAGTCTTTCATTCTCCATTCTCTTCACATGTCCAAACAACTTACTTAAAAAACATCTCAAACACGAGGGACAAGTCTAGTGTCCCTTCACCTCTTCATTACGAGATGTATCTTCAGCTGAATGAAATCGTCTGAAGGTAGCAAGCATGGAAAACGAAAGCCATCCTTATATAAACGGAGACATATTATTAAAGAAACGAAGTGCAGGTAAAAAATTCTTGACTGTACTAGCAATATAGAAATAAATAAACCCTTTCGCCCCACATGGTACGTGATTATTTTTTCGTCTGGATTTTATTTTTCGTAAGAGATACCTGTCGTAATAAAGGTGTTAAGGTAAAGGTGTCTGTGTGTGTGTGTGTGTGTGTGTGTGTGTGTGTGTGTGTGTGTGTGTGTGTGTGTGTGAGAAAGAGAGAGAGAGAAAGCGCATCCCCACCCCCGTCCCACACTCTCACGCTACTCATACGTCATAAAAACAAGAGTAAAATCTACCCAGGAATTGGATGAGGACCCGCCAGAAAAACTGTTGACGTCGTAATAGCGATGAGCACGGAACACACACACACACACACACACACACACACACACACACACACACACACACACACACACACACACACTCTTGCGAATTTTTTTAATGACCTCTGATTACGCTCTTTACTCCTTCATTTACAAAGGTCCTTCTTAGCACCTTTCTTCAAATTAATAAGGTAATTTGCTGACAGGAACAATAAAATACCTGTTAATCCTTATCTTCCATAGGACTTACATTCTTTATGACGAAAATTTCCCTTTGAACATAATTGCCTGGCGGAAGGAAGTAGCTGAGTCCTGCGATCTTAAGAGTTGCTGAGTAAATTCCTTCTTCCTTGCATTAAGAAAAAAATAGAATCGTCTAGAGGTGGTTAAAATGCTAGAAAAAAAAAGCATTAATTACTTCATTCCAAGGGGGGAATTTATATTGTATTTTCGCCACCAGGAGATGATTTTACACGGCTTTGGAGACACCTGTACACATGGAGGAGATAGGTATTACCTTCATTAACACCTATGAAAGTGAGAGGCTTTTCGTAGGCTGAATAAAATCGTCTGATGGTCCCTGTATAGTTAGGAAATCGTCATGGGCGTGCAGGAGTTAATTGTCTTCCTGACTTCATTGTTTCTGACTCGTTGTGCTTGAGGATCTCTTTGCGACCTGAATAAAATCGCCCAGAGGTCCTTGTATAGCTAGAAAAACCGTCTTGGTCGTGCAGGGGTTAATTAAATGTCTGACTATGGCCTCATTTACCTGTTGGGTGCAAAGGGAAGGGGGGGATTAATTTATTTCTAGAATTTTACGGGTCGGTAGTTGTGGTGTTGCGTGATGTTGGGCGCCTTTGGGTTATTATGCTGTTCTGGCAGGGAAAAGAAATCAGGATAATTGTGGATCTGGTGAGAGTGACATTAGTGCTGGGAAATGGATTAGACTCTCCACTCCTCTAATTACGAATCCGGGTTAAAAATAGAGGTAAATTGAGGGATGGGATTTTTTTTTTTCCCATGCAATTGTTAAGGTCATTAGTTGTGTTAAATTATAATTGTGGAGCTGGTGATAGTGACAGTACTGCCGGGAAATGGATTAAACTTTCCACTCCTGCGATCACAAAATTGGATTAAATCAGAATATTTGTCCTGTGGATATGGATTAAATCGGAATAATGGTCGATGCGCAGAGTGACATTACAACTGGAGAAAGAAAAAAAAAACACTTCAGGGAGACGGCATATTTTCATACTTTATTTCCTCCGCCATCGAAGTTGGGGGACGTTATGTATTCACCTGCGTCCGTCTCTGTTTATTTGTTTGTATATAAGATATCTCAGAAAATTGTTGTCGGATATCAGTGAAATTTGGTAGATGGGTAGGAAGTGGGTCAAGGAAGAGTTGATTTGATTTTGAGGTGTATCTGAATCCGAATGAAGGAAAAAATAAACTTACTGGCGTTGCGGAGGTATACACTTTGTCATTCTGTAAGAGGACAAACAAAGACCCAGAGAAATAATTGACCATGGGAGACCGTAAAAATGTGCGTTTGGTAAGCTTGTTTTCCAGTTCTTGATGTTATTAGACGAATTTATTCAGCTAACAGCCAGTGATATAGTGAAAGTAACATAAAACTTCTGTAGTTGGAAAAATCTCTTAAACCAAATCTAATCGTCTAGTGATAGCAAGAGAAAGAGGTGTTATTTTAGTAAGGGATTAATTTCTCAGCTCCCATTATTAGGAAGTTGGACTGTGTGTTTTGGTGGTTCCTTGTAGTTAATGTATTTTTACAGGATTTTCATATTATATTACCCCAATTTCTTCTTTTAGCGAGAAGAAAATATGGTGTAATTCATCATTGTCATGCCGCATGCCGTATTATCGTTACTATGTACCAACAACAATTGTGAAGGGTAGAAACTAGAGAAAGACATGGAGTTGAAGTATTAGAAAGTAGTAACTCTTATTATCCACTCACTCGATGTAGGCTACCTTCAGGTTACTCAACGCTGAGTGACAAGGCAAAGGGTTTCCTGTAGGCAAGGGAACCGTATAGGACGTTGCTTGGTAACCATAGAACCAAATGGACGCCTGGTGATTTAGTGGATTAAGGCACTTCAACTGGACTGGGCCTGTAAGGGTTTCCATCAGAAGGGTGGTTGGAGTTTATTGCTCACATTATGCCACTCATGGACGAAAGAGGCTGGTCACCCTTGCCTTAAATGTCTGGGATAAGTAGCCTAGCCCCCGGTTCGTACGCTCCTGTTGGGGCAAAAACAGGATTGGATGTCAGATAAAGATTAGGGGAAAAAAAAAAAAAAAAAAGGAATGTTGTCCTTTGGACTGGGACGTTGCACGAGTACATTGGCCAGGGCAAATTTTTGAAGTGGATATTAATGAGCCACACACACACACACACACACACACACACACACACACACACACACACACACACACACACACACACACACACACACACACACACACACACACACACACACACACATACAATGCTGCGACAAGTATTTTCTTTTATCACGTATGCACGTCATGTAAGCCCCTGTGACATGCATTATTATTATATTATGAAGCTATATCCTAACCAGTGAGATGATTATTAAGATTAAGTTTTATTTTGTCTGTTTTACGTAGCAGAGGCAAATACTTCATGGTTCGTACGCTAACTTGGATAATAATTTCGTTAAGATTATTTTAACAATCTGAATCAGGGTGACGTAAATACAAGTTTATTCCATCTGCTATCAGACGATTTCATTCAGCTTAGTAAAAGGCCTACGTACTGAAGGGCTTATGTTCCATCTAACCCCTCAACTTCGAAAAATCTGAAAAACTAAATAAAAAAGTTAAGAAAGGACAAGAATAATATTAAAAAGGTGTCCCACAGCTGAAAGTGTAAAAAATTGTCATCTTTCGTTGTAAATCAGGCACATATATCACGATCCACTCCGTTTATTCTTTAAAATACATTGACTACAACAAATATTTTATCTTTTTTCTATCTGTTCAACTCTATCGATTACGTATTTATTTGTGTTGTGTGTGTTTTAGGATTTATTTTGTTAGATGTGTATATAAACGGAATTTCCCTCATGCCTTCAAGGATATATTGTGAAAGGAGGCAGTGTTAGGGAGGTTGAGCCCCTCTCCCCCGTTCATACTAGTTTCATATTTGCCTCTGTTACTTCTTTTCTCCTGGGGAGAGAGAGAGAGGGAGGGAGGTGGGGGGCAGAAAGGAGAGAAGGAGAGAGAAGTAAGGATAGACTCATCCAGATAAATGGATAGATAGATAGATAGGTAGGTAGAAGGATTCATGGATGGAGAGAGAGAGAAAGACTGTGTGTGTGTGTGTGTGTGTGTGTGTGTGTGTGTGTGTGTGTGTGTGTGATCCAGACCAAGTATGAGGGATGCAGCAGGTTGGCATTAGGGTCGATTAGTCCAGCAGAAGGCACAGCAGAGTCGAACTAAACTTCCCCGATAAGACAGACGGCTCCAGCGGTTTTACGAGAATGCGTGGTTCGCCTTGTGATTAAAGTTTCAATATAGCCGATGCAGCACCCGTATTCATGAAGGATCTTAACTCTGAGGCTCCTAGGACTTAGAGGAATATATATGATTTTAGCCGGATTGATAGGCAGAAGCTGACGCGTTTATGAGAGAGTTAATGATAACAGTTTGCATTGACGAAAGCATTGACACTCTCTCTCTCTCTCTCTCTCTCTCTCTCTCTCTCTCTCTCTCTCTCTCTCTCTCTCTCTCTCTCTCTCTCTCTCTCTCTCTCTCTCTCTCTCTCTCTCTCTCTCTCTCTCACGGATATTCGAGCCAGCACCCTTGCAAGCCTGACTCCTCTCTCTTGTGCTGCAGTCCGGCTCATATCAGCGTTATTGCCTATTGCCCTTCTGTGCCTGCCTGGTAAGAGAGATGGAGAGGCAGAGCACCAGGTGAGGAGGGCAGGGAGGCTGACAGGCACTTCAAAATGTCACACAGGTACAATCACAAGCAGAAATTCAGGGATCTATTTACGATATGAACTAGTTTGATACATGCAAAGAAATTCATTAAAAGGTAGACATTAGGTAATAGTTATGTACTGTTATTTAAAGCACATCCCTCAACTCTGTCATATAGTAGTAACAGAACACAGGCTCATATCATACTGGAAAGAGTGAAACGAATTTGTGCTCTCGATTGTACACTTGCCCCCCAAAGCATGGCCCCCTTGCAGACTCAGTACAGACATTTTGAAAGACAGGGTGAAGAGCCTAGATATATTGTCTTTCTCAGTATCCGTGTAGTTTGTTATTGTGTTAGGAGTGCTTGGTGAGTGTGTGTGTGTGTGTGTGTGTGTGTGTGTGTGTGTGTGTGTGTGTGTGTGTGTGTGTGTGTGTTGAAATGGACAGTTGACAGCGATGAGATGGAAAGTAGAGAGAGAAAGGAAGGCTAGTGAGAAGTGAGAGGAAATGTTTAGGGAGAGGGAGTGTAATGAGCAAAGAAGAATGTAAAGGGAGTAGTGTGGTGAGTCGGATACAGGAGAGCTAATGTTACATACAGTTTTAAAAAGCTTAGGTGGATGCATATGAGAGAGAGGGAGAGAGAGAGAGAGAGAGTACAGTATTTCTAGGGTACGATCCAGCAACTCTCCCCTTTATAGTCTGCGCGTCACCAGGCAGGCTATCACCAAGATTACGCCGCTCTAACAAACGTCCTCCCTCGCCTCTCACTCCCAATATCGTCACGGCCACCACCTGAGCCTCCACCCCATCCCTCCACCTACATCGCCACCACTTTCTCCACCCTCGTAATGCCAGGAGTCCCCACCATCCTCCACCGTCATTATCACAACCGCAGTCTGCACTAATTCAGTTACCTTTCAGTTTCCATTTTTTACCCCATCGCGTTTGCTTGTCATCCGCAGTGTATTAATTTTCTTTCATTTTTCATTCTTTTTTTCGTGTTTGCATGTTAGATCTATTGTGCTGTGTTTACCTTGTTTCTCAGTGATACCAGATAGTACTGCGTTCTCGATTTTTCATCTTTGGTACCGTAATATTGTCTTCAACACCTTCAACCCGAGATTATTATTGTATTATTGTTTATTTATGTATTTATTTACCTACACCAGACGATGCATTTTAGCTATCGTATGTCAGACTCGAAATACATAGGTAAAAAAAATCTCATTAACTTTTTGTTTTCACGTGTCCGGCTTTCGACTTCGATTACTTCATACGTTCCCATTAGCCAAGTAATCCTCTTCATCACTAATGGATGATGCTATACACCCTCACATACCACCACTTGGACACTAATACCAAACTGCCTTTACTGATATAGACATTAACTGGACCATCTTAAGACATATCAGTGGGTCTTGTAGAATCTGAATGAATTCTTAAATTGCTCTTTGGCACAGTCGGGGGTCAGGAGAGTCTTAAATAATAGGACCAGCTCATCAGGAGGCATAAAGAATGGGGGAGAGAGAGAGAGAGAGAGAGAAGAATGGTGGGATCGGGAGGAAGGGATGAGTAAGGGTAGACACCATCATCCACACACACACACACACACACACACACACACTTACACACACACACACACAGGGAGGGAGAGAGGCCTAGTGGTGTGTGGTGGAGGTAATTTTGCTAATGCCGTGTAGGGTGGGGCACGATACATCAACGCTTCCACGAGAAATCACAACGTTCCTAGAAGCCGCCAGCGCTACTTTGTTACGTCAGGATGTTGTCATATCCGTCCGTAGGGGAGGGAGCGTAGACCCCCCTAAACCACCCCCCGCCCCCACTTCCTCCTTTCTACTGAGTCCTAACTCCTTACTTCCTCCTCTCTTCTCGTCTGTTCTCCTTTCTCTGCTCAGTCCTTCCGCCAATGTCCTTCCTTCCCTTCAGTTTTTCTCCTCCTTATTTCTTCCTTCCCTCTCGTCTGTTT
This sequence comes from Coenobita brevimanus, assembly GCF_032717465.1. Taxonomy (NCBI): domain Eukaryota; kingdom Metazoa; phylum Arthropoda; class Malacostraca; order Decapoda; family Coenobitidae; genus Coenobita; species Coenobita brevimanus. The sequence continues at coordinate 3,506,835 of NC_136965.1, read as the reverse complement.
CCCTTCCTTCTTATTTTTTCCTTTCCCCTCATATCTTATTCCTCCTCCTCATTTTTTCCTCCTTTCCCCTCATCTATTCTTCTTTCTCCTATCCTTCCTCCTCTTCTCAGTCCTACTACCTTATTGCTTCTTTTCCCCTCATTTTCTTCTTCCTCCTAATTTCTTCCCTTCCCCTCAGTTATTCTTTTTTCTCCTTATTTCCTCATTTCCCCTCATCTGTTATTCTGTCTCCTATCTCCCCTCCTCCCCTCACTCATAACCCCTCAGTTCTACTCGGCCGTATCCCTGTATTTCCTCCATTTGCTTCACCTCCTCTTCCTCTTTGTCTTTCCTCCTCCCCTCACTTCCCCTCAACTCTGGTCATCCCTTCTTCTTCTGTGTCTCTCCTCCTTCCCTCACCCCCCCCCCAACTCTGCTCAGCCTTCTTGCTCTGCTCTCTTTATTTTCATCTCATTAAGTTAGATATCATAGTTTGTCTTCTCTATACCAAACAGCCCCGAAAGGACCATTAAGTTTGTTGCTGTTTGCTGTCCATTGCTATCCTTGGTACTCTCCTTCCGGCTTCCTCTTCTTCCCCCATTCCTCTTCCACTTCTCGCTTTCCTTATCCCCTTGCCCACTTCTTCATTCCTTTCCCATCTTCCTTGCCCCTTTCCTCCTCCCTTGCCCCTGTCCTCCTCCCCTTCTCCCTTTCCTCCCCCCTTTCTCCCTTTCCTCCTCCCTTTCTCCCTTTCCTCCTCCCCTATCCTCTCTCCTCCTCCCTTGCTACATCCCTTCTCCTGTACCCCTTTCCTCATCTCCCTCTCCCTTTCCTCCTCCCCTTCTCCTTTGCCGCCTCCTGACTGCTGGTTAAGGGTATGGATTAGCACCCTCCCCCTTCGTCTTCCAACAAATTCGAGATTATCCATCTAATTTCTTCTCTTATCTCCATTTTCTTCCCTTCCTCGCATTTCCCTTTTGTGTTTGTACTCCTTTGTTCCTCGTCCTCATTTCCCTTTTCTGTTTGTACTCCTTCTTCCTCGTCCTCATTTCTCTTTTCTGTTTGTACTCCTTCTTCCTCGTCCTCGTTTCCCTTTTCTGTTTGTACTCCTTCCTCCTTGTTCTACATATCTTTTTTTTTTCTGATTTCCCTCATTCCCTTTTCCTCTTTCTTTCATTTTCCCTCGTTCAAACTCCTCATTCATCTTCCTCTCCATCTTCCCCTTTTCTCCTTCTTCTTTTCCTGTCCTCTTGCTTACCTCTCCCATCCTCTTCTCTCCCAGTTGCTCCCTCCACTCCTAGCGCTTTTCTTCCTTTTCCTCTCCCATCCCTCTCCTTTCCCATTCTCTCCCTGTTCCTCCCTCCAATCCTCCCTGTCCCCTTCCTCCCGTCTCCCTTTCTTTTCGTTCCGTCTCCCTCTGTTCTCCCTTTTCCTTGCTTTCCTCCCCTATCCCTCTCCCCCCCTCCTTTCCTTTCCTTGCTTTCCTCCCCTATCCCTCTCCCCCCCTCCTTTCCTTTCCTTGCTTTCCTCCCCTATCCCTCTCCCCCCCTCCTTTCCTTCCCTCACTCTCCCCTCCCTCTCCCTTTCCTTACCTCCTTCTCCCCCCTCCATACCTACCCTCACTCTCCCCTCCCTCTTCCTTTCTTTACCTCCCTTCTGCTCTCCCTGTTCCTCCTTCCACTCCTCCCCTATCCCTCTCCTCCCCTATCCCTCTCCTCCCCTTTCTTTCCCTCATTCTCCCCTTATCGTCCCTCCTCATCAACAACAGACACACATCGGTACACGTCTGCACAGGTAGAAGGGGCATTAATATTCACCTGATATCTTCATTAGTATAATAGCTGGAACACACCCAAGGAAAATATTGTCCACTGATCGTCCACTGAGGCCTTTTCGTCTCACCTCACCCACTGGCCTCTCTTCTCGTCGTTATGGAATCTCCCTAACACCTTTCCCTAAGCGATTTACTTTCTGATATGGCTGGTTAGTGTCCATTTGTACGTTATTTATGCAGAGTTTGACGGTGATGAATGAAGTTATGCAGAACATCTCCCGTTTACTATTATTATTATTATTATTATTATTATTATTATTATTATTATTACTATCATTATCATCATCATCATTATTATTATTATTATTATTATTATTATTATTATTATTATTGTTATTATTATTACTATTATTATTATTATGCATTAGAAAGGTCTCCCCTGCTTCTCATATCTGACAGTTTTAGAGTTGTTTATCACGTTCATCACACTTTAAAATGCATCACGCTTACGGCTTCACAGCGCATTATTATTCATACGAAAAATCGATTTAGTCTCATGATCGCGTCTCCACACATCTGCCGCCTCAATCCCTCTCACTCCCAGCGCACCCCCTCCAGATGAATAAAATCGTCTGTGGTGACAAGAGTAAATAAAATAAAGTGAAAATAAAAAAAGGTGAAAATACAAGTCAAAAATTAGAAAAAGGTAAAAAAAAAAACCGGGATGAAAGGATAAAGTGGCCATTGAGGTTTACTTAGTCGTGATAAATAAATAAATGATGTTATTGTAGTAAAGGAATTAAAGGAAGCCAGCATATCTACGTAGGGCGTTCTTATTGTAAGGTTAGGAGGCCTACTAACACCTCTTCCTTACCGATTTATTTCTGATTCTGCTCCGTTGCTATATTCGTGTGTGTTATTCATTCCTAGGACAGTCTTCTAGTAGGCCTACGGTAGGAAGCTTACTAACACCTCTTCCTTTCCGATTTATTTATGATTCTTTTCCGTTAATATATTCATGTGTGTTAGTTCCTCCAGTCTGTGTTGATATTGAAAAGACGTAAGAAGCAAACCTAGGGGATGTTAATGAATAGTTTGGAAAATAAATCGCTAAGGAAAAGGTGTTAGGGAGCCTCCTTACACGACGCATCTTAAGTGTCGTGGATTAAGATAGTAACCCCCGGCATTTCTTCTCGTTATGAAACAAGTTAATCTCCCCTAGTAAGACGAACGCTCTGTGTGTGTGTGTGTGTGTGTGTGTGTGTGTGTGTGTGTGTGTGTGTGTGTGTGTGTGTGTGTGTGTGTGTGAGGGTGAGGAAATAGGAAGAAATGAGGGACGAAGGGAAGAAGGAAAGGAAAATGGGGAGAAGCGAAGGAGGGTAAAGTAGATTTGAAACAGGAAAAAGGAACAGGGAAGTAAGACTGGGGGGAGAGGGGAGACAGCGAGAGGGGGAGGAAGGAGGAAGAGGAGGAGAGAGAGAAGAAAGAAGGGAGGAGGAAAGGAGACGAAAAGAGTAGACGAGAGGAGAGGGAGGGAGGGAGATGTATGAAGGAGAAGAGAGAGGAGGAGGAGTAAGAGGAGAGGAAGGAGTGAGTTGGAAGGGAAGAGAAGGAGAGACAGGGAAAGGGAAGGTGGGGGGGAGGGAAGAACGGAAAGATGAGGGAAGAAGGGGGGAGAAGAGTGTGGAGAAGGAAGAATGAGGAGGAAAGAAGGGAGGAGTAGGGGTTGGTAGGTTGAGACTCGGAGGGGTGGGGAGAAGGGGGAAGGAAAAAAGGCGAAAAAACTCAGATAGCTCTTCCAAACTTTTGCCCCAATTAACATCTAAATCACAAAAAATGCTGGATCCCCTTCTTCCTCTCGAATCGCCTTGGGCAATGTAAAACACACAAGTCAATAGCCTTATGTAAATTCACCCACCAATCCTTTAGGGTTTTGGGGGGGTACGCGACTTGACTCGATATTTTTAGGGGCGTTTTCATTTTTGGTTCGAGGGGGGAGATGATGGGTTTAATGTATGGGTGTTTTCTGAAATATTACAGCTTCTGGATTGTCTTGAAGATTTCCATGTTTTTGGGTACTGTCTTAAAGCATACTTATTGTTCCCTGTATAGTAATGACACATGATCTCCCTGCTCTCTCTCTCTCTCTCTCTCTCTCTGCCTCAACTTCCTCCCCCTCTCCATTTTCACAATCTCCCACTCTTTGGTTCCTGGTTTCCCCATTCCTCCCTTTTACCACCCCTTTTTATACCCCTTTATGGCGCTTCTGTTCTTATCCCTTTCCCCCCTTCCCCTTCCTCTTCCCTTTCCTCCTCTTCCGTCTTCTCCTCTCCGTGTCTTCTTATATCTCACCCTCTGAATCAGCCTTCCCATCTTCGCCTCTGTCTTTCGATTTTTCTCTTCCTTTCTTTTTTTCTCCTACTTTTCTCTTTTACGTCCCCTTCTTGATCTCTCTCTCTCCCTCTTCCTCCCCCCCTCTTCCTCTCCTTACTTTCCACCTCCTCCCCCTACATCACCTTCCCTCCCTCCATCGTTCCTTCTACTTTGCTTTTCTCCCTCTCGATTTCTCTCTTTCTCCCTTCTTCTCCATCTTCCTCTCATCTTTCTCTCCCTACTTTCCTCCTCCTCGCCCTTCATCACTCTCTCCCTCCTTCGCTACTCCTTTCCACCCTTAATTCCTCCCCTCCCCCTCCAGTCCCTCCTCTCTCCCTCCAAGTACCTTCCACTTTTCCTCTCCTCTTTTCCACCCTCATTCGTCAATTCTACTCTCTTCTTTATCACTTCCCTTCTTCTCTTCGTCACTGAGCTCCTCTTTTCCACTTCCTTCTCTTCTCATCCCATTTTTTCTCATTTGTGTCTCTCTAAGTACCTCATTCTCTCTTCTACTTCCCTCCTCCATTCAACACTACTGTCTTCTTTTCCTTAGGGCCTTCTTCTCCTCCTCCATAGTTTTCCTCTCTCCTCTTTTCTATCCTCCTCCTCCTTTCCTCTACCCCTTTCTCTTCTCTACTCTCTGTCTGTCTGTCTGTCTGTCTGTCTCTCTCTCTCTCTCTCTCTCTCTCTCTCTCTCTCTCTCTCTCTCTCTCTCTCTCTCTCTCTCTCTCTCTCTCTCTCTCTCTCTCTCTCTCTCTCTCTCTCTCTCTCTCATGTATATTTCCCTTTCTCTCTTTACCCTTTCTCTACATTCACCTCTTTGTTCTTATCTCAATCTGTCTGTTTCCCTTTTCCTCAACTCCTTCTCTCCCCCTTAGTCTTTCTCATCCCCTGTATTACTTTCTACATTTTTCTCTCCATCTATGCCTTTTTTTTTTTTTTTCATCCATTCCCCTTCTTCCTTCATATTTTTTTTCCTCCTCTCCTCTCCCTCCCGCAGTATTTGTCTTCTTACATTTTTCTTTTGTGTTATAATTTGATCCTTCCCTTCACACTGTCTTGCCACACTTCATCCTTCCACGTCACCCTTTTCCTTTTCACTGTGTCACCCTTCCCTTGACCACCACCACCACCACCACCATCATCATCATATCATCATCATCATCATCATATCATCATCATCATCATCATTCCACGTCACCCTTTTCCTTTCCGCTATCACCTTTTTCTTCACCACGACCACCACCACCACCACCATCATCATCATCATCATCATCATCATCATCATCATCATCATCATCATCATCATCATCATCATCATCATCATCATCATCATCATCATCATCACCACCACCACCACCACCACCACCACCACCACCACCACCACCACCACCACCACCACCATCATCATATCCTAACCTTTATCCCCATCTGAAGATAGGGTGGGGCAGTTTCCACAAGCAAAGAGAACGATAATTTATAAGGAAAGGATTGGGGTGAAGAACTGTCAATGGCACACTAAGTCAAATGAGAGTGTGAGGTTGTGGTGTGCAAAATATATCGTAGCAGAAGAGGTGCTGGAAAGGAAATATTATGTTGTATTTCCCTGCAGTCGCTAGCTGGCTGGTGAGAGAGAGAGAGAAGAAAACTCAGCAGTCTCTCTTTTCTAGGTTACCTCTTACCGTTAAGCGAAAAGGCAAAGAATTACCGCAGGAAGCAGCTGTAAATACGCTAACCTGTAATTCATTAAAGAAAATAAGGAAAAAATAAGGCCCGTTTCCTGACTGTGCGAATAATAATCATGTTACGGATGGAAATAATGATACTGGAAACCACGTTGTAAAAGTGAGGGTGGGTGACAGCCTCCTATGTTTCCTTCCTCACCACCGCCCACCACCTGCCCCATCCCTCCCACACTCCCCTTCCGCCCCTTTCCTTCACCCTCCCCATCGCCCCCCTCACTTCCCCCCTTCCCCGTATTTTCTCCCCTCTTCCTCCCATCCACACGTCCCTCATCCGCTTAACCCCCCCCCCACCTCCTTATTTTGGGTTCTCTCCTTTAACTCACTTCCTTTCATTGGTTCTCTTTCCCCCATGCCATATTCTCTTCTGTCTCACTTACCCCTCCTCCGGTTCTTTCTCCCCCACCCTCCACTCTTTTGTCTATTCCTTCATCATCCCCTCCACCTTCGCCCCCACTGCTCCCCTTCCTCATTGGTTTTCTCCCCTTCCTCACCCCCCACTTCTCACTACTTCTGCCCCCAACCCCCCCGTCTTCCCATCACTATTCCACTTATCTCCCTCCTCGGCGGGTCTCTTCCCACACCGCTTCCATCCTCGTCGGCCCTATCCATTCACTCTTTCACCCATTACTTCTCTCCCCCATCCCATTCCTTATCGGTTCTATTCCTCCACCCTTTATCCCCCTTTCTCTTTGATTCCGTCCCCATCCCTTTACCTCCCATCCCTTCCCTCCCTCCTACTACCCCGACCTCGCTGTCCCCTCCCCTCGTCCGTCCCTCTATCTCTCCCTCCCTCTCCCGTCCCTCCACCATTCTTCATTGGGATAGTGATAGTGCATTGGTTAGCTCATCCAAACAGCATCTGGAAGAACCTGAGTACGGTTCTCGGGCCGGTCGGACTCTAAGACAAATTTGGATTCCTCCTTGTCACTGTTCACCTTGCAGTGTAATTGTGGACCTGGTTGCAGATTCGATTGTTGCGTGTCGATTCTAGACGATTGGGATCTGATATGTAGTGTGTGTGTGTGTGTGTGTGTGTGTGTGTGTGTGTGTGTGTGTGTGTGTGTGTGTAGATAGACAAAGATAAATATGTGCTACAAGAAATAAAATCATCACCATCATCATCATTATCATCATCATCATCATCACCCTCATCATCGTCATCATCATCATCATCATCATCATCATTATCATTATTATCATCATCATTATCGTGGCCTTGTTTCCCAGCTAGAGACGGAGTAAAGTAGGATCCAGAAACAGGGAAAGAGAAAATACGAAGTAAAAGAACCGTCAACAAAACGCACCGTAATATCGCCCACACATCATAAAAGAAAAGAAATAGAGCAAACACATCATAAAAGAAAAGAAACAGAGCAAAGAAGGATTTAGGAAAGAAGCCAGGGAGTACAAGAAAAACATCGCTATAAAACTAAATAAGAAACAGTTATATACACTAATTTTGGGGGGTAAATAAGAATAAAAATACGTATATGTACTGTGTATGGATATGTATAATGCCATATGCGAAAATAGTGATATTGGAAGAGATGTCGTGGAACCTTCTAAAGCTTACTCCTTCTGTCAGTCTATCTATCCCAGACGCCTCAATCCCGTAAGGGGTGGCCACAAACAAACCTCCTCTGTGTCTGATGCCACTTCACTACCTTGCTCCCAGCTCACACCCCCCTCTCTCATATACCTCCTTCATATCACTCCTTCTAAGCTCACAAAAAGCTCCCTCCTCCACCCCCACCTCAGCTCCCCCGGTGGTGGTCTGGCCGTCTGACTGATTGATGTGTCCACGGCGAAAAACTTGACGTGGGGTAAAAATGTCAACCATAATTTGGCCATTTGACGTATCGCAAACCGCCGACATCGTTCCCCTTGACTCTCATTTCCTGCTGCACCCTGACTCTTCATGGCCGCCACCCCCCTCCCACCAGCCCCCCTTATCATCCCCCCATTCTGACCCCACCATTTTTACCCCATCTTCTGTCTCACACCCCCTTGTCCCTTCCCCCTTCTATATCCTTCTGCCTCCACCCTCATCCCCCTCTGCCCCCATCCCCTTATCCCGCTCTGCCCCCATCCCCTTATCCCCCCCTCTGCCACCATCCCTAATCCCCCCCTCTGCCCCCACTACCATATCCCTCTCTACACCTCACCCTCTTATCCCCCCTCTTCTCCACAACCCCTCATCCCCCTCTCCTCCATTCCCTTATCTCCCTCTTCCCCCACTCCCTTTATCCCCCTCACCCCCTTATCACCCCTCTCCCCCACCTCACCTCCAATCTCTATTTTAGTGATTTTGTAGGTTTGTGCGGCAACTTATTTCCAAACAGCAATAATAATTTTAATGGGGTCCGACTTATTCCTTGTTTTTAGCGACGTTTTGGTAGTTTTAATATATTTCTTCGCTGCTTTATATAGATTTTTATTATTATCGATGTTCTGTTATTATTTTGAAAGCAGGTTAATATTTGTGGATTGTATTGGTAGCCTCCTGCCCCCCCCTCCCTCACTCTAATTCTTCTCCAGGCTGGGCTGCAAGAAATATAGGCAGATGTTTGATGGTGCTGGCAAGTTGAGAGAGAGAGAGAGAGAGAGAGAGAGAGAGAGAGAGAGAGAGAAAGCTGAAGACCGAAGAGAGACAGCTGAAGGAAGACGGACGAAGAGAAACTTTTAGAAGAAAGGTGTAAAATCGAGAGAGAGAGAGAGAGAGAGAGAGAGAGAGAGAGAGAGAGAGACTAACTGAACACACATCAAACACACAGAGCCTGAAAAATGCCGAGCGGAGACTGACATTGAGGGATAAGTCGATTCCTTTAAAAAAAAAATAAAAAAAAAGAATCCACACATCGCCGTTTGCAATTACCTACAATTATTTCCAACCCTTTCCTCGTTTTTTTAGGTCAAGCGAGGGCAAAAAAATGAGGCAATAACCCAGCAAGATGGAGCTGGTTAATGATGTGCTGTGAGGGTAGAGGGAAGTACTAGCATCATCATCACCACCATCATCATCACCATCATCATCATCATCATCATTATAATTGTTGTCATTATCATCATCATCATCGAGGTTGGTTTATGTGCTGGTGTGGAGGGTAAGAGGAGGTATCGTCATCATCATCATCATCATCATCATCATCATCATCATCATCATCATCGAGATTGGTTTATGAGCTGGTGTGGAGGGTAAGGGGAGGCATCATCATCAACGGCGTTATTGGTATTGTCATCATCATCATCATCATCATCATCATCATCATCATCATCATCATCATCATCATCATATCTATTAAACTTGCCACCATTTTTGTCTTTCCATTTTATTCTTAAGATCTCCGTACAGTTATATTTACCTTAATTGGTACTTTTAAAAAATGGAAGTGTTAGGTGCATCATTAACCTCTTCACTAGTAAAGATATTTTCTAAGTTTAATAAAATTGTCTAGAGGGAGCAGGAAGAAAGCATTAAAGGGCGTATTGGTTTCAAGAAAGTAAAAGGAAAGGCGACGTAATATCATCATCATTACCATCACCATCACCACCATCATCATCATCATCATCAGCATCAGCATCATCACCATCACCATCATCATCACCATCATCATCATCATCATCATCATTATCACGCCAACCTTTATTCCCCTAAAAAGATGGGATGAGGCAATCTAAACGGTACAGGAAAAAAAAAAAAAAAAAAGCATTACACAGTCATTATATTTCATCTCCATATTAAATGTGAAATTAGATCCAATTAGCTTTTTTCAGAGTCATAACCCCAGGGCAATTATAGAAGTACGAAGGGGCAATTAACCCCCTGACACCGCCCCCGCCCCACCCCGTCTCGTAAAACAGGGGTAAAAGTTGGTGTGTTAATAGTGTGGTATTTGTCGTAAGCCTCTCAGGTCGGTGACATCTTTTTACCTGTGCCGGAAGTCGCCAGGTGAATTAAGGTGAGCGTGCTTGTTTTAATGCTGGTGCCCTTTTTTCATAGGTCATAAACTTTGACTATGTCCATATCATTCAGTGTTAAATGCGTCTATCTGTCTATCTGTCTGTCTCTTTATCTATCAGTTTATCTATGTCTGTCTCTGTGTATATGGAGGATAGATAAATAAATAAATAGATAAAAAGATAGATATAGATAGGTACATACATACAGGGAGTTTGTTGTTGTTGTTGTTGTTGTTGTGTGTGTGTGTGTGTGTGTGTGTGTGTGTGTGTGTTTGTAGGGGAAAGACAGTGCAGTGAACTCATCTAAATTACGCTGTCACAAAAAAAAAAAGGCAGACGATTTTACTCAGAGTAGTAAAGCAGTTGACTCATGTGTATCTCGCCAGCGGTTTAATATAAAAAAAAAGTAGATATAAAACAAAAACAAAAAAATTATCGATATACCATCATAGAGCTCAGAAGACAAACTGTTTTTTTGTTTCTTGAACTTTTATCGTTTGTCTTAAGCAACTCCTCGAATCGTACAGACAAGCAGGAAGTAGAAGAAGAAGATAGATAGATAGAAAAAAGAAAGGATATAAAAATGAGTCACTACACCACTTCAGATATCAAAGAGCGGACTGTGACAGGGTATGTGGGGTTGGTGTCCCTGGGAGGGCTGAGGTGAGGGTGAGGGGGCTGAGGTGACGGTAGGGGAAGTGAGGTGACGGTAGGGGGGGCTGAGGTGAGGGTAGCGGGGGCTGAGGTGAGAGTAGGCAAGGGGAGGAGAAGGGGGGATGGGGAGCTTTGAGACCATCCCAGCTCTGACACTGGGAGGCAAAAAACAGACAACTGGAGCTACCGGCGCGGCTCCCGACTGACATCTCATCAGACAAGAGAAAAGAGGGGGTTTAATTGCCCACCAGTGCTACTTAGCCTGTTGTTACGTAGTCTTTCCTCTCGCCTGGTGAGGGAGGAAGGCCGGGAGTTTACGTGTCAGGTTAAATAGAACTCGTACCAGATGTTGATGCATTTATTTTAGATATTTGCATAGATTTTTATCGCTAGCGAGAGGGAGGAGGTATCGTTTCTGGTTGCCTGTGTCTGTTTGTATGACCACCTGTTTGGCCTTTTGCCCTTGATAAGCTGGACCTAAATGTGTGTGCGTGTGTGTGTGTGTGTGTGTGTGTGTGTGTGTGTGTGTGTGTGTGTGTGTGTGTGTGTGTGTGTGTGTGTGTGTGTGTGTGTGTGTGTGTGTGTGTGTGTGTTTCGATTGCCATTTGCCGTCTTTGTCGCTTTCGAATAGGAAGGTCATGAGTCAAAGTCCAAGATAAATGAAAAATCTACCCTCTAAGGGGCATTTCTGTGTGCAAGGAAGAAGGAACCAAAGGCCTGAAGCTCGTCAGATCGCTCCCTCCAAGAAAAAAAACAAAAAACAATAATACAGACAGCCAAATTCAAGACCTGTTCATTTGCTTCCAGTCTCGAGTGCATTCTGATTGAGAGAGATTCATGTACCCAATATCCTATATCTAAATGCTTTTTACTGAATATGAAATGTCAGTTGTAAACCAATCCTGTATGTTCTCTGCGTTGGTACGGACAGACGATTTTTATTTTTGATTATGGTTTTTTGGTTTTTGACTTTGCCAGGGGATTTATTCATAGTTAGAGAGACATTTCTAGGTTTTATAATCTTTCTACGTGAGGTCATATGTAAGGTGACTAAAATCATGGCAAGCTGAGGAAAGTAAAACATGTCAACTGAAGAGACAACCCCTAACCAGAATATTGTTATTGTTAGTAGTAGTAGTAGTAGTAGTAGTAGTAGTAGTAGTAGTAGTATTTTTGCCACCAGACGAGGTTATTCAGCTTTTGGAAGACTTTACATTTTGGAATTTAATAGAGGTCGATTCTTGCCCCATCTGTGTTAGAGGTTCCCCAGTAGGTAGTCTAAAATAAAAAATAAATCACTCAGGAGAATGGGTTAAGAGTCCCTTCCACTTGTCACATAATCATCCATGTCCCCATAAACGCGTGGCCCTTGGATCCATGGCCGTCTGCGTGCCGTGATCATCTCTGTGTAGCTCGTGGAGTGATCGTCCTGCCTTATCCTTAACCTCATCCTGTCAGCATTTTTATAACTCATTTCAAGCATTTAAGGAGGAGGAGGAGGAAAAGAAGAAGAAGGAAAGGAGGAGGAGGAAGAGGAAGAGGAGGAGGAGGAGGAGGAGGACTAATATTAATGCCTCTGAACTACACGAGTCATTAACCCCTTCAGTACGATGACGTCTTTATATAACTTACTCCTACTACCTTCAGACGATCTTACGTTACTTAGGAAAGCCCACTCGTACTGAAGAGGTAAACGAAGACTGTGAATAATCCCTTCTGTTCGAAAAGCTCCTCCAAAGCGGAATAAAATCGTCTGGTAGTAGCAAGAATGAGATTAAGAATAAGTCACCGGTTGGAAGTTATTAAGACAGTGGATCAGTTTTTGCTAAGTGTCATTCTTCCCCTAGAACAAGGTGTAAATGTTATATCAAGGTCCCCATTTATACGTCTGGGTGGACAGGGGCTAAGGGGAAACAGCCTCATTCCACCAGTCTGACCGGCCCGGGAACCGATCTCCGGGTCTTCCAATTGCGAGCTGGATATGCTAACCAGTGTACCACGTTGGTCGGCCTTGTAATCAGGGCAGTGTCGCTCCCGTAGACCACCCTTCATCATCCTCAAATTCATCCTTTCAACATTTTTATAACTCACATCATTATTTTTATCAGCCCCGCCTCAGAACACAGCCGGCGGGGTGGGGATGGAGGGGAGGGGAGTAATATGAGCGCCTGGGTGATATACTCCGGTTACATGGCGCTGATGAGGAGCCTACACGTGGTGACGCTGTGCACCCTAGATGGAGTAGCTGCGGCGTCCACCCGCGAGCCAAACTTCCTCATATTTCCCTGCATCTCGCCGTGGGAAGGACCCTGGTGAGGCATTGTCTGCCACAAGGGGACGGCGGTTCCAGGCTCGGTGCTTGTACTGAACTGTAGCTGTAGACTCCATAGAAGCAATTGCTTACCTGTGGTCGACGGGTCTGCTCAGCTAAACAGACCTGAGTTAAGTAACAACAACTCCGGTTACGTGCAGTCGCGGACAATAATATCGCTCCATTTTTTTAGTCGGACACTCACGAAACTCATACATAATATTCTGAAGACTGTAATGGGTTCCGAAGGTCCAGTCACTGTGTTTCGTAGGTCATCGCTAGCTATGTAGTTATTTGATGAAGTGATGTAATATTTATGTGCGCAGGTGTAGTTCAAAATAATGCTGGATAATTCACAACAATTTTGAATATGTTGCTTTCCATATTAAGCTTTACTATAGTCCACTCACTTTAACTTGGCCTAAATTATTATCCTTTTGCAGTTTATTTCACGTAGCACAGTGGCAGAAAAAGAGAATGCTGTGGTTCTGTATCCTTTCAGTAGCACTTCTTCGTGACTAGCATCAGAGTGTATTAATCTAGTGTTATAACTCAGCACTCAAGATGGAGGGATGGCAATTTGAGGCCAAGGTAAAATTAGGATTGTAACATTGTCATAATTTTTTCTTACTGCCTCCAGACGATTTTATTCAGCTGTTAAATTGAGGGGGTTACAGAAGGCTAAATCTAATCCCTCCAGCTCGGAAATTCTCTAAGCTGCATGAAATCGTCTGGAGATAGGACGATTGAAATTTAAAAACACGAGTGAAAGAGTTAATAATTTTCCTGCGTATTACTGGTGAAAATTTTTGATATTAAAACGATGTAGATAAAATAAGGAAGAATATTAACTTAGTGTGGGGAGAAATACTCGATCAGGAAGGCGAGCTACGAAAGGTCTTGTGAAAATGATAATACTGTAGGACTCATTATGATAAGGACTTCTGAGAGAGAGAGAGAGAGAGAGAGAGAGAGAGAGAGAGAGAGAGAGAGAGAGAGAGAGAGAGAGAGAGAGAGAGAGAGAGAGTCGTCGAAAGCGTACATTTGCATCCCATAGATTTAATTTCCTTAGTATTGTGTGTTGTGGGATGTCTTTCTGTCGTCTTTCTCAAAAAATAGATAATTCCCTCATTTTTTAATATCTTTCTCTTATTAAACACGGTGAGAGATTGTTTAATATGGTATAAATAAGAGAAAACCTGTGTGTGTGTGTGTGTGTGTGTGTGTGTGTGTGTGTGTGTGTGTGTGTGTGTGTGTGTGTGTGTGTGTGTGTGTGGAAAAATACTGAAGCGATATTTAGCACATCCTAATCTTGTGCAATGGTATAAGGTGTAATGTGCAAAATAAATTGCTAAAGAAGAGTTACTACCCAAATGCCAACGGGTATCCTACCTATTGTCTCATTCTATAGTAACTTGTCGTCATTCATCTGTCTCACCTTTCCATTCGTATTCACAGGTATATTCTTTCCTTCCGCCACCTCGCATTCCAGTTACATTGTTTCCCCATCTTTTTTATGGATATGAATAGCTACGTCCACGCCTTCCTTGTTCCGTATTCTCGTCGGTTAAGGAAGCTCCCTATCACCCTTTCCTAAGCGATTTATTTTTCGTTACACCTTACTGTCCTCCTATCCGCATCCTTTTCGTGGACCAAAGTCATGAACAGTTACGTCTATCCCTTCGTTGTTCCCTATTTTTTTCGGTTAAGGAAGCTCCCTAATACCTTTTCCTAAGCGACTTATTTTGTTTATTAATACTTACTGTCCTCCTCTGCTATATAATTCCTTACTGTATCCCCATACTCTGCATTGATGACGTACAAATGGATAGTAACCAGTCATATTAAAGAATAAATCGCTAAGGAAGAGGTGTCAGGGAGCTCTCTTACCCGATGAGAATATGAACCCTTGTCTCTCACAGTTACCCCCTTCACTACGATGAACCCTTCTTCTTCGTTTTATTTTTTAACTTATTCTGGTTACTCTAAAACAATTAAATTTAGTTGAGAAAGGAGTACTATGAATGAAAGATTTAACGTAACTTCCAACAGCCTCTAATATACTGATTTTTCCTTTTCACTCTTACTCCCACCTCCAGTTATATCACTGTGTCCCCTCGTCCCACCTTCTTGTCATTTATCTGGGTCACCTTTCCATTCTTATTCACGAGTAAAACCTTCCCTTAGCCACCTCGCATTCCCGTCCTATTGTTTCCATATCCCTCTCATGGACTATCTTTTATAAGTCTATTGTGTCCGGTCCATTATTCCTTCTCTCCCTCTCTCTCTCTGTACCCTTGTCTTCCCTCTACCCTTTCCTTTCTCTCCTCTGTAACCATTTCTCTCTCCCTCTGTGTAGATACGGGGAGAGAAATTTGCCTGATATTCCATCTCTTCTCTCTTCTCTCTGCTGGCTAATATTCCTAAGCTGATAGAGGCCTAGTGTGTCTTTGCCCATAGAAGACTTTCTTTGATTGATGCGTTTGGGAACCGAGGGACGGGCTTGCTGTAAGTGTGGAACAGTAGACCAACTTTTGTCCTTGATTGTACCCTTTCCCACGCTTTGTACGCTTTTTCCTTCTTTACATTTTGAAACAGTGAACGAAACGTGGGATATGACTCTGCAGCAGCTTTTCATGTGTGCTTATACCAGCCATTCTCATCAGTGTAACATACAAAGTAACTACAGTATAAAGTATGTTTTAAAAGAAGTAACTACAGTATATGTTTTAAAAGAAGTAAATACAGTATAAGTTTTATATGAATTACATCCGTTTGAATTATTTGCCTTACGAAATAAAGATACCAACAGTATCTAGTGCCCATTGTACATCATTTTTCATCTCGAAGGTATGTTAATGGCCGAGTGTACCTTAATTCCCTCTTGTACCCCGCAAAACCGATTCCCATGTACCCCCATTACCCCTCACCAGAGATAATTAAAATGGCCAGATGGCAGGAGCAGTAAGATAATAAATAATTCCCATGTACCCCAGTAACCCTTCCCCCACGTTGCAAGTCCCCAGAAGTCAGTCAAATGGCCAGGTGTGTGCAGGAATGAAATAAGTAAGATTCCCATGTACCACGATAACCTCCTCCCTGCGAAAGGTCTCACTCTCTATTTGTCTATATCTGTCTATCTGTCTGTCTATCTATCTGTCCACCTGTCTATAGCCAGACGTCTTATTCCCGTAAGCGTGGCCACATACAAATAGCCTCCATGTCGCCCTGTACTGTCATTACACTACCCTTTCCCAAACTCACCCCCTCTCATATATACTCACTAAAAGCATTCAGAATCATCAGATGTGGGGACGATCGAAGTATTTAAAGATTTCATTATACCTCTATTAACCACTTTATTACAAGATTAAAATAAAATCGCCAAGTGTGAGTAAGATGAAAATAATATTTCTGTTTACGCTTATAAAACTCCTGTTTCTAAAGACGCCCCAGTGCCAGATAAATTGACTTTTGGGCCCGTATTCTTGTCGCTGAAGGAAGCTCCGTAACACCTTAACAGACGAGAGTACGGCCCATTGTCTTCGTCGATATTAAGATGATATAGTTTTTTCACACTAAGTTGGCTCAGATTCTCGTCCTTCTGCTACTTAGGTAACTCAGTGGCAGAAGAAGCCTTTGTTATGATTCTGCAGTCTTTCCATAGCACTTCTTCTTGACAGTCATAATTTTTTAGTGTTTCTGTATACTCCAAATTAGTGTTCAAGATGGAGAAGCGACAGTTTTAGGCCAGGTTAGAGTAAAAGGAGTATAGAAGTGCAAACCTAGGCTCATCTCAGCGCTGGCCGAAGTTGTCCCTCTTCCGTTGGTCACCATCCTCCTTTCGGGGAAGGAATTTATGGACATTTATATAAACAGGCAATACCAGCGCCCAGTCATATCAGTGGCACCACATGAAGGCGTCTCCCAGCACCGTATTATAAATAAATAAATAACGCAAAGAAGGTAGTCAGATATAGAATGGCAGTACGAACAATTACGGTGTAAAAAAAGGAAAGAAAAACGCCTGAGCCACCGAAGACACGGGCTTAAGGCACTAAAACCGAATATAATCATCAGTCGGTAACAAGAATATGGTAGGGAAAAAAACCGTCCCGACACCGAAGAGGGTAAATGCCGGTTTTATTGTTCGCGACGGTTATATTTTCCGTGATTCGTGAGCAGAGACGGCTGATTCGTGCCACTCAGCTCAACGTGTCTCATTTATCTTCGTTACCCCTTTGGCTATCACAGGCCTCGTATCAACTCAGTGTCTTGTTTAAACCATCTATTTTCTTTATGTTCGGTGGGTATCAGATCATTCTCTCTCTCTCTCTCTCTCTCTCTCTCTCTCTCTCTCTCATTCGTAGTCCTAACCCCTTTTATCCCAAATGACCTCTTCTCACCTTAATAAAATCGTCTTGCGTCACGTGGAAGAGTTAATAAGGGGGTGTTTCTGTCTAACCCTTTCCCTCCGATAACTTATTTCTCATTAATGCCACGACCAGACGATTTTACTGGAAGGATTAAAGGATGAAAAGACTAGAGCCATTTCTAAATCGTCTAGTTCACTAAATCTCTCTCATGCTGGTCACAATCGTCTGCTGGTGAAAGTACGCAGTTGGGTTGAGGGGTTGACCATGAGGGGCTTGTCTGTAGCTGAATAAAATCGTCTGGCACTAACTTAAATAAATTACAGATGACCTCGTACTGAAGAGACTAATATAACCGAATGCCTTGTTTGACCGATCACCTTTCCTTGTTTTGTTTTGTTTTGTTTTTTAGTAAAGTCCTCTCGCTCTCTCGTAAGAAAAGAAAAAAGAATATTGTACTTTGGAAGCGTTAATAAAATAGCTTCACATTAGCAAGAATAAAGACAGTGATCGTAGTAAAGATGTTAACTTTCCCCGCACACTCGCCCAGTCTCGCCTTTGGATGGCCCCCCCCCCCACCCGTTTTTTATATTTAACCCCTTCAGTACGGTGACGCCTTATTAGTTTACTCTTAGTTAATTTTGTGGTGGTAAAGGGGTACATGAAGGATTATCTAAGCATCCATTTCGAAAAAAAAAAATTATGCTAAGCTGAAATTAATACTCGTCTGGATATAGCAAGAATAAGAGAGAGAGAGAGAGAGAGAGAGAGAGAGAGAGAGGTCCTTGGGGTGAATGGGTTGAAGGGCGCCACCCGAGTCAGTTCAGCTGCCGCCTCCACGAGTGTCCGATGGCAGTGTCCTTGTGAATATGACCCCCCTCTACACTACCCTTCCCCTACCCCTCCTCCCTCCCCTACCCCTTCCCCTACCCCTTCCTCCTTCCCCTACCACTTCCCCCTCCCCCTACCACTTCCCCCTCCCCCTATCACTTCCCTCTCTTCCCTCCTCCCTCCTCTCCCTCCCCCCCTTTTCCCCACCCCCGCCTCTTTCCAATCCATTCTCCCTTTCTTTTTCCTATCCTTCCTTTTCCAAGCCACACCCTCTCCCTTCCCCCTTCCTCCCCACCCCCCATCCCTCTTCCAAATCGTGCACCCTTCCCTTTCCTCCCTCCTAGCCCCTTCCAGACCATGCTCCCCCCTTGTTCCATGCCTTGCCCCCTCCCATTCCACATTTCCCCTCCACCCTTCACTCTAGTACCCTTCCACTCTTCCCTAACCTCCTTTCCTTTTTTCCCCTCCATCTCATGCCCCACTCTCCTTCAGCGTCCCCCACTCCTTTCCCCTCTTCTCCCCACCCCTAACGATCCATGTCCCCCTCCCTTTCCATCGATCCCCTCCCTCCCATTTCATCCATTCCACCCTTTCCCCAGCCTCCTCTACCACCCCATACCCTCCTCCCCTTTCACCCATGCACCCCCTCCCCTACCATCCATGCCCTCCTCCCCTTTCACCCATGCACCCCCTCCCCTACCATCCATGCCCTCCTCCTCCTTCCCCTAGCGTCATCCATCACTTCTTCCCCCTCCACCTCCCCCACCCGCCCCTCACTTTCTGTAACTTACAAATATAAGAAGAGACAGAATACAGATTGTTTATTTCAGTAACTAGCGAATACATACATATATACAGACAGACAGACAGACAGACAAGTTTTCAGTAATAAGCAAGTAGGAACAGAGAAAGGCAGACAGACAAACAGATAGAGGTAGCCAGATAGTGTATTACAGTAACATATGAAACCAAATAGACAGATAGAAAGACAGAGAGACAGACAGACAGATGGACAAAGTTTTAGTAACAAGCAATAACCACTACTCCCACCACCACCACCACCACCACTACTACTGCTACTACAACTATTACTACTACTACTACTACTACTACTACTACTACCATATGGGTCAGTTTCCTCCGATGCATCATATTAGCCAAGCTTTTGAGGGTTAGGGAAGCAATATGCATTTGGATGGATTCTTCACATTCCATTCCAACTCAGCCTTCGGAAACTCAGACTTCCAGCAAAACAGAGAGGAATTACGCGAATATATGTGCTGGACTTTGCAGGGATTCACCGACTTTTTCGTTTCGCGTACAGCATCATCATCATTATCATTATTATCATCATCATCGTCATCACCTTGAGCCTTATCCTCCTCCTCCTCCTCCTCATCATCATCATCATCATCATCATCAACGTCAGCGATAGGAATTGTTTCATCCCATTGTAACCCAGTGACAAAAAACAAGTGTATCAGCAGTGGTACATGTGCGGTAAGGGAAATAAGTATCTCCCCAGTTTTACGTAAAGATCATTAAAAACTATCTAATCAAAACCAAAGTCCTGACTGATGCGTATCTCTGGTGGTTAGACATCGCAATATATTCACCAGATTTTAGGATGATACTATACTCTTTTTACTCTATCTTGGGCTGGAATTCCCACCTCTTCATCTTGAATGCTGAGTTGTAAGAGTAGATTGACACTAGATTACGATGCTAGTCACAAATAAGTGCTATGAAAAGAGCG
Organism: Coenobita brevimanus; assembly: GCF_032717465.1. NCBI lineage: Eukaryota > Metazoa > Arthropoda > Malacostraca > Decapoda > Coenobitidae > Coenobita > Coenobita brevimanus. The sequence goes on along the minus strand of NC_136965.1, from coordinate 3,487,079 downwards.
TAGATCGGTAGCATTGTCTACGTATTGACAGAGCTTCGTGAGATAAGCTGCAAAAGGACGAAAATGTGGGCCAGGTTAAATTAAAAACAATATAAAGTCCTGATTGACCAAAGATTTAGGATTCCGTGCCTTATAGTTTGTGGAATGCATTTAACTGGCACGATGATCTCCTCTTCTGTTTATTCATGTTGCAGATGGATGATTTTATACATTAACCCCTTCAGCCTGAGGACGCTCCTTTTGCTTAGTGCTTGCTTATACCAGACGATTTTATTCAGCATAGAGGAGAGCTGTCGAACTGGAGGAATTAGATTATTTTTTTCTTTCATCTATTCCCGTGTCGATTACCTTCACTAAATTCTGTCACTACAAAGGGTAATTTATAAGCTGAAAAAAAACTGTCTGGAAATAACAAGAATAATATACATAGTCCGTCATTGAAGTGAAGTGGTTAATACTTCATTATCGAGAACTTAGATGAATTAAATCGTCCGTCGATAACCTGGAATAAAAAGTTTAACATCGTAGTGAATTGGAGGTTACGTATTCCGCCACGAGGGGTTTTCTGTACACCTGAACAAAATCGTCTGGAGGTTGCAAGAACGAAATAAAAACGAGAAACGATATACTGTAGTACCTTCACCTTAACTTGGCCCAGATTTTCATCATTTTGCAGCTTATTTCACGTAGCTCAGTGGCAGAAAAAGATAATACTGCGCCTCTACATCCTTTCTATAGCACCTCTTCGTGACTGGCATCATATTCTAGTGTTAATCTATTGTCAAACTCAGCATTCAAGATGGAGGGATGGCAATTTTAGGCCAAGGTAAAGTGAACAGAGTATAGATTTGTGGGTATTACTGTACACTGATTATAACCCATTTTAAGCGGAAAAAATAGTAAAAACCTTTAATGATAAAAAAATAATAATCTTGTTTTTTTCACATATCTTTCTATAGAGGTTCCAAAAACTTTCCATAATAGAAATGTAAGATTTTTTTCCCTCCCTTTCCCATGAACATTTTTTTTTTTTTTTTTCAGCGGTTGTCAGGGTATTTTATGGGATATTTTTGCGAACAAAGGAAAATCAGTTGTGTTACATTCAAAACGGCCATTCTCTCTCTCTCTCTCTCTCTCTCTCTCTCTCTCTCTCTCTCTCTCTCTCCAGTGACCAGCTGGACTTAACGTAGACTTGAAGAGGAAATATTCATAAACGTTCTTGGGCCGTATTCTCGTCGGTTAAGGAAGCTGCCTAACGCCTCTTCCTTAGCGATTTATTTTTGGATGTGGGTGGTTAATGTCCTTTTGTACGATATTTATAGAGTATGGCGATTGTGGAAATATTTCTATAACAGAATAGGACAATAAAGTGTAATCAAAATAAATAGCACAGGGAAAGTTGTTTGGGAGCTTCCTCAACCAACGAGAATACCAGTTCTTGAGACTAAACTGTTAACGACGCTCCCTAACACCTTTTTCTAAGCGATTTATTTTGCTTATTACACCTTACTGCCCAATGCAGTGTTATACAAATCCTTCAGACATTGCCATACTCTGCATAAATAACGTACCAAAGGACAATATACACCCATTTCCAAAAATAAATCACTAAGGAAGAGGTGCTAGGGAGCCTCCTTACCCGACGAGAATATAGGCCTAAGTTACTGGGCACGTCTGTTTATGTTTTTATATTAACATTTACGGCGAAAAAAAATAAGGAAAAAAGAAAAAGAAAATGGGAGAGCAAAAGTAATTTCTGATATATATTTCTCTGCTTTGGGGGGTATTTAAGACAGGGCTAAGATCCTTTATAATTACTAGCCCAGGGAGCGTATTTTTGTAAGACGATCAAGATCCTTTATAATTACCAATCTAGGGAGCGTAATTATGAAAATTCTCGGCTATTTTCAACGATAAACAGGTCTCCTTAACAGCTATCACATATCGATTTGTTTTTCGTATTTTCTTACTTCGATTTTCACCGATTTTATTGTAATGTGGCAGCTGTATGAGTGAAGATAAAGTTTCAGACTATACCCCTTTCATTCTGACTTGGCCTAAAATTATTATCTTTCCTTGAATGCTGAGTTGTAACGATTGACAGTAGAATATGATGCTAGTCAAGAGGAAGTGCTGAGGAAAGCGTGTAGAGCTGTAGTTTTTTTTTTTCTTTCGTCCACTACGCTGTTTGGTAAGGGCTACTAAAGGACGAAAATCTAGGCCAAGTTAGCATAAAAACACTATAGTATTCTCATGGACAGTTAAGCTTAGAATCCTTAATAAATACTGCCATAAGACTCTCAGTATTCTTATGCATAGTTAAGCTGAAAATACTTTACAAATACTGCCATAAAACCCACAGTACTCATGCACAGTTAAGCTAGGAATACTATACAAATACTACCATGAGATTCACAGTACTCTTATGCACAAGCTTAGAATACTGTACAAATACTACCATAAGACCCACATTACTTTTATGCACATGCCCAGAATACTTTACAAATACTGCCACAGAACTCACAATGCCACACAGAGACGGGCGTGACAGAAAGAGACACACGAAAAGTCAAAATTACATGCTGTCCGACCCCCGCCTGTGTCTCCTCCCTTGCACTGACACCCAATTGGATTTTTAGATTTGAGTTCTGAAAGCTGGTTCCCACAATGGCTGGGTTGGTGGAAGGGTACGGAGGGAAGGGTGGGAGAGGGGAAAGGGAGGGGAGGTAAGGGTGCTGGAGGGAGGAAGTGTAGGGGAGGGAATGGTAAGAGAGAGGGGGTTTAGAGGAGGAAAGGGTTGCAGAGGGAAAGGAGGAGAGAGGGGTTAGGAAGGTAAGAGAAATGGAGGGAGGAAGGGTAGGGGAGGGAATGGAAGGGAGGACAGTGTAAGAGAGGGGTTAGAGAGGGAAGGGCAAGAGGGAGAAATATAGAGGGGGAAGGAAGAGTAGGAGGGGGTGGAAAAGGGAAGGAAAGGGGAGGAAAAGGAAGGAGAGGGTAAGGGAGGAAAGGGTAGATGTGGGAATGAGAGAGTAGGAGAGGGAATGGAAGGGTAGAGGAGGAAAAGGTATATAAGAGAGAGGGAAGAGTTAGGTAGAAGGGTAGAGAAGGTTAGGGATGAAAGCAAGAAAGAGAAAGGAAGGGGAGGAGAGATGGATGTTAGCGGAGGGAAAAGTAAGAGAGGGGAGGGAAGGGGGTGAGAAAGAGAGGGGTAGTGGAGGGAAGGGAAGGAGAGAAGAGGGAGGGGAAGGGGAGGAGAGAGAGAAGGGTAGGTGATGGAAGGGAAGGAGGGTTGAGAGCTGGTGGTGAGAGTCTGAGCCTTACCTGTCATCTTCTCATTGTACCCTCAACTCACACACACACACACACACACACACACACACACACACACACACACACACACACACACACACACACACACACACACACACACACACACACACACACACACACACAGAGTTATAATACACCTACTTATATCTTCTTTACATCCATCCACCAGAAACGTATACAGTATATTATTTGGCACTGCATGTTATTCTTCTTATCTCGTTATTAGTCCGGCTTAGTGTAGATTTTTTTGCACTGGAGGGGTTAGATGCAGCCTTCATTAACCCCTGTACTACCCAGGGCCACTCAGAAGCTGCAAAAAAATCGTCTGGTAGGAGCTATTATAAACTACAAGATAACGTCATTGGTCTGAAGTGATTTACCTCAACGAGAAGTCTATTACAAAAGCCATTAAAAATAAGAAAAAGGTGGAATCTCTCTCTCTCTCTCTCTCTCTCTCTCTCTCTCTCTCTCTCAGAAGATGTAAGACAGTATAGCTGGTCATAATCGCACGACTCGTGGATTTTTTTTTTTTTTTTTAATTTTTCGTGTTATTTTCGTGTCCGTTTTAATTGTTCGTAATCAGATTTGTTCCTATATTTTAATCTTTTTAAATCTGCATATCATCATCATCACCACCATCATCGTCATCATCATCATCATCAAAATATGCAAGAGTGTGGTATGGCTTCTTTTCAATAGAACCCAGAACAGATGCATGCAAGAGCTCAATAATAAGGACTTACATGATCAGAGGAGACATTGGCGAAGTATGACAGATGGTGAAGGGGAGCCTGAAAACAGATGCTGACAGGGGTTGTATAGTATGACCGTGCATGATCAAAGTATGCAATGGTGAGGGATGCCTGGTAAAGAAGGAAGTGCTCAGGCAGATGTTGTAAGCTTGAACGATACCCTCTTTACTCCAACTTGGCCTAAAATTGCCATCCCTCCACCTTGAGTGCTGAGTTGTAACAAGAGATTAACACTAGAAGGGATTAACACAATGATGCAGGTCATGAAGAAGTGCCGTGGAAAGGATGTAGAGCCACAATATTGTCTTGGTCTGTTATTGAGCTACGTGAAATAAGCAGCAAAAGGGAAAAAAATCTGGGTCATGTTAAGGCAAAACTACTATAGCGAATTTATAATCTGGATCCTTCGTGTATATTTAACGCCTATAAGAATTGCATAACGCGAGTGCAAGGTCAGAATTTTCGGAGGTGAGGCATGATAAATGATGAAGTAGGTCATGAACAGTTATTTCCATGAACTGAATAACGTGAATATGCATGATCAAAATAGGCAGAGGTGTGGAATGCTTGCTTTTGAAGATGGTCATCGTATCACCAAAAAGTGAATGTTGTGATTAAGCTTAATGGATTCATACTGTAGACAGGTACTAAAGCTGGTAGAAAGACGCATGCGTGGTTCTGTAGGAGTGCCTTAACAAATTCTAGCACGAACTTAGTAATATGGCTGCGTGATCAGAATATGCAGAGGTGCGGTATGCTTGAAGGGGTTCGTCAACAGATGCCGGGTGAGGTTTGTGGCGTGAACCATACCCACCCCGCGAGAGACATCTGTCGCGGTAGCCAGGTGTCCAATGCCTCTTTTTCGGGCACTCGTCTCCTGGCTGCGGTATTGTTGTGTCCGCGCTGCCCCACCGTCCGCCATTGTCCACCAAGAGTTACACTGCGGCTGCCACTGTTGGACGCTCCTCTCGCTGTTTACACCTGCTGCCTCGCCTCCACACTGTTTCTGGGCACTCTTGGTCCGTCCATTCGTCTCGTAACTCTAAAAATACCCTCCATAACACACCTCTGTACCCCCATCCAAATCATGGTCCCTTTCGTCTCTTCTGAGTAAAATCTTCCTTTTCTTCAGTTCTAGGTAAATTCTCCCTTTTTTTTTTCAGCTCAAGGTAACTTTTCTCTTTTCTTCAGTTCTAGGTAATTTTCCCCCTTTTCTTCAGTTCTAGGTAATTTTCCCCCTTTTCCTCAGCTCTGGCTAATTTCTTCCTGTTCTTCAGTTATGGGCAGTTTTTTCCTTTTCGTCAATTCTGGGCAATTTCTCACTTTTCTTCTGGATAATTTCTGGGTAAGAGGTAACTACTGGGAGTGAGGATGGTGTAATTAATCTCATTCCCCTTGACCCTCCCACTCCTTAGCTTACCATGCCTGTAGCCTGTCTGAATGATGACGGAGATAGGGATTCGTGAAGCTTCATCACTTAGTTCCCTTTTCTTACTCTGGTCACATTATGGGCGAGAGACAGAGAGATGGGAACGGGTGTAACATAATCTCATTCAGCGCATCACCCCATCGAGGGAGGGATGGAGCTGGGATGGAGTGGGGCGTAGTGGGGGGGATGGGGAGGACCAGGAGTACAATTTATAAACCTTCTTAACCCCTTCAGTTACCCCAGTCAGTTTAATTTAGATACAGGGAGACGTTTTGAAATGGAGTTGTTGGATACAGCCTTCATCAACTCCTTTCACAAAACTCTTTTTACTTTAACTTGGCCTAAAATTGCCGTCTCTCTTTTATGAATGCTGAGTTGTAAAAATAGATTAATGCTAGAATATGATGCTAGCCACGAAGAAGTGCTATGGAAAGGAAGTAGAGCTGCAGTAATGTCTTTTTCTACCACTGAGCTACGTGAAATAAGCTGCAAAAGAACGACAATTTGGGCCAAGTTAAAGTGAAAGACTTATAATATTTTTTTGTTTTTAAGCTGAGTAAAACACACACACACACACACACACACACACACACACACACACACACACACACACACACACACACACACACACACTGAAGAGGTCACACTTAAGCTGTGTATGAGACTGACGGTATATACATTTTTCTTCACCCATAAACACCAAAACACCTCGCAGTCAAGACGGAGTGAAAATTAAATTGAAAAAAGTACGAAAATCAAAATTATCAATGAGAATAGTTAATAGTGATGGAGACCTGTTTATCGCTGAAATACGGTAGGATTTTTAATAGACACATCACAAGGGCTATACAGTGGAACAGAGACAGTATTGACACTCCTATGTTCGATGGATTTGGACACGATCGATTTTTCGTGGTGCGTTTTCATGTGTTTAGCAATCATTGCGTTAACTCTTTCTCTCCGATGGCGTATTTTTCTCAGTTTATTCTTTGCTGCCGCCAGACGATTTTATTCAGCTTGGGGGGATTTCTTGTAGGGATTAATGAAGGCTGTGTGTAAGCCCTCCAGTTCGGAAAATCCGCCCAAAGATGAGTGTAACTTTCTGGAGACTAACACACACACACACACACACACACACACACACACACACACACACACACACACACACACACACACACACACACACACACACACACACACACACACAAAGAGAGAGAGAGAGAGAGAAGGGGAGGAGTACAGTGGGGGTCAAATGTAGGAAATATCTTTATCTGCCCTGATGGAACTGGACAATGGAAATCACCCCCGGATTCTCTCAACAAATTCGAAAGGGTAATAATGGAAATAAAAGGAAATAATGCCGGCGGAAAATCTTTATTATGTGCCAGACATTATATAAAAGCGGGGAACAGTTTCAATCATCGCAGGAGGGGGGATGGGAGGGAAGGGAAAGAGAGGGGGGGAGATGGGAGGGAGGGGAAAGAGAGAGGGGGAGATGGGAGGGAGGGAAACGAGAGGGAGAGGGGGCTGGGAGGGGTGGTGGAAAAAGGAAGGGAGGGGAGAGAGTAAGAGAGGGAAAAGGAGAGAAGGAATGGTGGATTGGGGGATGGATGGGGGGGGAAAGGGGAGGGGAAGGGTGGAATAGAGGGTTTAGGAGAGATGGTAAGAGAAGAAAAGAGGGAGAGAGGAGGGATTGGAGGGATCATGGAAAAGGGAAGGGAGGGAAAAGGAGGGGGAGCATGAAGGATAGATGGGGGGATGGAAGAAAGGTGGAGGTGAGGGGAATGTTAAAGGAGTAGGGAGAAAAGGAATATGAGGAGAGAGGGGAAGGGAGGGACAGGGGGAGAGGGAAGGAAGGATAAGAAAGGATTTGAAGGAAAAGGAAGGAGGGGAGCTGGAGGAGGAGGAGGAGGTGATGCAAGGAAAAGATGGGGTTGGAAGGTAGGGGGGGAGCATGGTAGAAGGAAAGTCAGGAAGGGGATTTCGAGGGAAGAGGAGGAGAGGAAGGGGTGTGAAAGGGAAGAAGGGAAGGAATAGAGAGAGGAGGGGGAGTGGGAGGGAAGGAATGGAGAGAGGAGAGGGAGTGGATGGGAGAGAAGGGAAGGAATGTAGAGAGGAGGGGGAGTGGAAGGGAGAAAAGGGAAAGAGTGGAGAGAGGAGGGAGGGGGGAGAGAGTATTAAGTCTGTTATTATATTCTTTCGCTAACTGACGTGGTGCGGGTAAACCTATTGACCCACCAAGAGGTTTCCATTTCTAGGGCCAGGTTTCAATCATAGGTGGACACGACTTGGCTGCCCTGAAGGGATGTGGTTAGGGTGAGGGGGGATGGGGGTGAGGGTGAGGGGTTGTTGGAGTTGAGGGTGAGGGATGGGTGGAGTAGAGGGTGAGGGGGGATGGAGGTGAGGGTAAGAGAGGATGGGGGTGAGGGTGAGGGATGGTTGGAGATGAGGGTGAGGGGATGGGGGTGAGGGTAAGGGGGGATGGGGGTGAAGGTGAGGGATTGTTGGAGTTGAGGGTGAGGGATGGGTGGAACAGAGGGTGAAGGGTGAGTGAGGGTGAGAGTGAGAGGGGTAGGGGTGAGAATGAGGGATAGGAGGAGGGTAATATGAGGGTGAGGGGTGAGTGAGGGTGAGAGTGAGAGGGGTAGGGGTGAGGATGAGGGGTAGGAAGGGGGTAATGATGATCAGAGGGTGGGGGTGAGTATGTGGGGTGAGTGAAAGGAAGGGGAGGATGGCGGTGAGGGTAAGGGGTTGGGTGAGGGTGATGGGAGGGGTGGGGATAGACGGACCCCATTTCCCCGTCCTCGGTCTCCCTCTCCCCTCCTTTACCTCTTTCTCAATCTCGCTTTACTCGTCTCCTAATCGTCCTCGGTGTCTCGTCGTCCTCGATCTGCTACTTGTCCTTGGTCTCGCCTCGTCCTCGATCTCCTACTCATCTTCGATCTGTTACTCGTTCCCGGTCTCCTACCTGTCCTCGGTCTTCTACCCGTCCTCGATTTCCTTGTCCTAGTTCTCCCATCACCCCGACTCGCACCTCTTCTCTCTTTCTTGCGATCGGCGAGGCAAGGAGTATCATGCGCGGGGGGACTCAACAAAAAGCGTGATCCGTCATAAAAACTCTTCCAGTTCGCTGTGTTTATTGTGACAAGAGCCTTCACAACACCGGTTCCTCTCCCCCTTCCTTCCTTCCTTCCCTCCTTCCTTCCTTCCTTCCTTCACCTTTTTTCTTCTTTCATTCCCTAACCCTTTTCTTCCTTCCATCCATCCTTCCTTCCTTCCTTCCTTCATTCCATCCTTCCTTCCTTCCTTCACCGTTGTTCTTTCTTCCTTCCTTCCTTTCCTTTTGTTCCCTCTCTCATTTACTCATTCCTTCACCCATTTCATCCTTCCATCCTTCCTTCAGTTTGAATTCTGTATATGGGATGCAGGCTAACCATACGCAGTAACCATAGGTGTTGCATAATTGACTTTAAAATATTAGGGTTTTGCACTTCACTTAATTTTCAGTTTTAGGACAGCTCTAGTAGTGTATTACAGGTGACACTAGATGATTTTATTCAGCTGAGAGTTAATCATAGGAGCCTGAATGTTAATTACTGTATGTCACTTAACCCTTTCATGGTCGGGACAGCTCAGGTATTCCATTCCAGCTAACCAGACGATTTTATGCAGCTGAGGGTGGGTTGTAGGAGTTTAGGTATGTTAACTTTATGCTCTTACAAACGTCGATTATTTTTTCCCCTCTACCATAGCGAGGAAAGATATATTTTCGTCTTTACACTGGGACCCTGTATTTTCTCGCACTATCCCGTCCTTGCTCCTTTGATTCCTTTCCCACATAAAATTAAACTTTCTCCTCTTTCCCACACTTCACCCTTCCTCTCGCTTTCCTCACTTCCCTTCCTCTGCCCCTCTTCTTCCCGCTGTTTCCCTCCTGCATGCTTATTCTTTTTTTTTCTTTTTTTCTTTTTTTACATATTCTTTTCTTGCCTCTTCCAGTCTAAACATTACTGTGTTTTGTGAAGGAGTTAAGTATTTAAATTAATTAGTTCTGATTTTGCCTTCTCTGCCTCTCCACCACCATTCACCTCCCTTTCCCCTTCCTCTCATTATTCCATTTTCTTTCGTCACGTCTCTTCCCTTTGCATTCCTTCCCTTTCCCCATTCTCATCTCATCCCATGCATTCCATTCCTTTCCATTCCATTTCATTCTTTCATTTTCCCTTTCTTTACCCTCCTTTATTCCCTTCCATCCCATTTCATTCCATTCTCTTATCTCACCATTCCTTCCCATCCCTCCTCTTCCCACCCTCTTTCCTTCCCTTCCCTTCCTCTTCATTTCATTCCTCTCCCTCCCTTTCCCTCCCCACCCCATCTGTCACGCCCTCTTCCTCTTTTTCCCTCCCTCCTCTAGCTCTATTCTACTTTTTTTTCTTTCTTTTTTTTTTAAGACCTGTGCAGCCACATATAGTTTCCTTTTTTTTTTATATCTCTTGGAGCCCCATGCCACTTCAGTTCGATGACGTGTTTTTATTTTGTTCTTGCTACCTTCAGACGATTTTATTCAGCTTAGGATTCTCTCTCTCTCTCTCTCTCTCTCTCTCTCTCTCTCTCTCTCTCACACACACACACACACACACACACACATACACAAGGGGTGGTGGAGGGGTAGAAAGAGGCCAAGACAGATATTGATAAAAACAGATTTTAATGGTAATACCCAATTGTATAGAGTAGGTTTGGTTTCTTGCTTGGTGTGGAGAAACTTAGGAGTCAGTGGGGCTCGAACCCATGTCAGAGTGTCCCCCGAACGTGAGGCCAGTACCACACCAACCGAACCACCGAATCTCTCCTCAGTCCCTTAACTTACTTTCCCTCCTTTTACCTTTTTTTTTTTCTTCCCGCACTCTCCTCTCTCTGCCCTTACCTACTCCCTCACTCCCTCCTCCCCCTCTCCTACCCTTCCTTCACCCCTCCTTCCCCTGCATCTACCCTTCCCTCAGTTCCCCCCTTCTTTCCCCTTGTCTATTTCCTTCCTTTTTCCTACCCTTTTTTTCTCTCATCTTCCTCATTCTATCCATCCATCCTTAGTCCACTCCCTTCTCGTTTTTCCTCTCCCTTCCACGTTTCTTCCCTTTTCCCCCATCCAATCCAGCCACTTCCCCTCCCCCATCCCTATCCCTCTTCCCCCTCCCCTTTCCGCGATCCCACTACCCCTCCTCATCATCATCCCAGTTCCCCTTTCCCCATCCCTGTACCCCCTCCTCTCCCCCATCCACTATCCCTCCCCTTCTCTAACATCCCCTCCCCCTCCCAGTCCCATAATCTCCCTCCTACTCCCACTACCACCTCCACCTTCCCCTCTCCCTGTATCCCACTACTCTCCTCCCCCTCCCCTCATCCCATTTCCCCCTTCTCTCCCCCTCGCACTATCCTTACCTTTCTCCTCCAACATCCCCTCCCCCTCCCAGTCCTATTACCCCCCCTCTTGCTCCCATTACCACCTCCACCTCCTCCTCTCCCTCCTCCCCACTCCCCCACTCCCGTAACCCGAGCCCCTGTTAACTCGTCCCTGTTGATTCCGTTGATGGGGAGGGCAGCTGTGAGGAACTGATGGTATGGTGCTGTTAATCCAAAGTAATTATGCCGGCTTGGTAGGTAAAACAGAAGCCGACCCCTATACACTCTTTCCCTATTGGCACGAGGACTAGGACATCCAGGTAGGTAGGTAGGTAGTAGGTACATAGGTAGGTAGGTAGGAAGGTAGTAGGGTTGGTAGGTAGAGGAGTGGAAAGGAGAAGGAAAAAATATGGGTAGGTAGGTTGGTACTTTGTGTGGTTGGAGAAGGAAGAAAGATAAGTAGGTAGGTAGAGTGGTTAGAAGGAGTAGGAAGAAAGGTAGATAGGTAGGAAGATGGGAAAGAGGTAGCAAGAAGTAGGAAAAAAGGTGGATAGGTAGGTTGGTAGGTAGGTGGGTAGAGTGGTTAGAAGATGGAAGAAAGGTAGGTAGGTAGGTAGGTAGGTAGGTAGGTGGGTAGAGAGTTTGGAAGGAGTAGGAAGGAAGGTAGAGATTCAGCTTGTTAGGAAGGCAAGTAGAAAGGTAGGGAGGTAAGGAGGAAAACGGGTAAAGACACTGGGAAACACAGAGGCATGCAGGAAAATAGTTAGGTAGACGGGAAGGTAGGAAGTAGGCAGACTGTGCTCCTATACTGTACACACTTCTTCCTTATAGGCAAATGGACTCAGACACCTGGGTAGGAAGGTAGGTAGGTCAATGGGATGGTAAGAAGGTAGGTAGGCTGGAAGGAACACAGGTAGACATTCTTCCCATATAGATTTAAGGACTCCCACACCCACTCCTAAGTAAGTAGATTGGGAGGTAGGTAGGTAGGTAGGTAGAGGAGGGAAACAGGTAAAAGGTTAGGTAGGTAACTATCTTGTAGGTAGGTAAGTACAAACGTATGTAGGTCGGGAGGTAAAAAAGTCGGTAGGTAGAGAGGTACGAAGGTATGTATGTAGGGAGGTAGAAACGTAGGTACTTAGAGAGGTACGTAGGCAGGTAGGCAGTTATGATGACATGTAGGAAGGTAGGAAGGAAGGTAGAGGGGTCAACAGGTAGGCAGGTAGGGAGGAAGACAGGTAAAAAGGCAAACAGTACCCCAACACTCCTCCCGTGTAAATATCAGGACCCCCACACTAACACACAGACAGGTAGATAAGGAAGGAGACACACACACACACACACACACACACACACACACACACACACACACACACACACACACACACAGTACTTGAATAGATACTCCCCACATAAAGACAGAAACACTCCCACACCCACACCCAGACAGGCAGACGGAGCGGCTTGGTCAGTGTTATCATTGTCTATCCTGCATCATTTATTACCATCTCCCACTGCTACAATCACACCCACACCAGCAGCCTGATCCGTCCCCTCCACACATAAGATACCCATAAGTCAGTTTCTGGTGGAGCTTATGTCAGAAAACTAGCTTTGTCGGAAAGTGAGAAATCTCGCTTGTTTTAGTCTCGCTGCCTTCAGAAGAGTTTATTTAGATCAGAAATTGTCTCGTCGTTTAAATGTTCAGACATGTATAAAAAATCTAGGTAGACACGAGACCATATAGGACTTCGCTAGAGAAAATTGCCGTGTATACGAAAATCCTTATGGTGGGACTGACTGACCGGGCCGATCCTAGAGATGTTCCTCCTTCTAAAAGTCTCCAGTAGCTCCTTCAGGACGTGGGAGATCTTACCTGGTTTATGCTTGGTGTCTTCAGGTGATTTTATTATTATTTGAAGTAGCCCTCAGGTATGAAGGTAAAAATCAATCTTTAGTGACCCCTTCGGGATGTGGGATTTTTCTACTCTTATTCTTGCTCATAGCCCTTATTCTTGCCCTTGACTCTTATTCTTGCCCTTGACTCCTATTCTTGCCCTTGACTCTTATTCTTGCCCTTGACTCTTATTCTTGCCCTTGACTCTTATTCTTGCCCTTGACTCTTATTCTTGCTCTTGATTCTTATTCTTGCCCTTGACTTTTATTTTTGCGCCTGACTCTTATTCTTGCCCTTGACTTTTATTTTGCACTTGACTCTTATTCTTGCTCTTGACTTATATTTTTGCCCGTGACTCTTATTCTTGCTCTTGACTTATATTTTTGCCCGTGACTCTTATTCTTGCTCTTGACTTATATTTTTGCCCGTGACTCTTATTCTTGCTCTTGACTCTTATTCTTCCTAACACCAGACGATTTTATTCAGCATAGGACTGGCCTTTCATCGTCCATGTAAAGACCTCTTCTTTTTCTTTTTCTTTTTTTCTCTCATTTTTCTTAGCTCCATCACTGTCATAGGTAAATCAATCACCTTAGTCACAGGCATATTGAGAGTGGTCCATATCTTGCACATCTCAGCGCTCGTGTTTTCTGGGAACGGCTCCTCTCAGTATTCCTTTAACTACCCTGCATCATTTCCTACTCGCCATAGCCCTTGTCGTGCTCTACCGTATCAGACTTTCATTTTTCTACCTCCTTTAAATGCATGGTTGATAAATAGCGTCATGGAGCATAGATTGATAAATATAGATGGATTGATATAGATGGAGAGAGAGAGAGAGAGAGAGAGAGGGGGGGGATTGATAGATAGATATAGATAGAAACAGATAATATTTTTGCTGCTGTCAGACTTTTTTTTTACTCGGCTTGGGATTGGCCCCGCGTCGCTTAGGGGTAACTGTGAATATCGATTTTTTTTTTTTTTTTTTGGGGGGGCGGGTCATTAGGTCATAATTGTAGGCCGCATAAGAGACTCCGTAGTTCCTTTTCCCTAGCGATTTATTTTACAGCTTATATCTTAAATTTTCTTGTAAGTTTTGTGTAGCTGTTTGTTACATCATTACAGTTTGCATCAGTCATACACAAGGGGATAATTAACGTATAGTAGGCGGAATAAATCACCAAGGAAGAGGCGTTACGGAATCTTCAGTCAGATACACGAGCCATTTATCCGTCATTTCATTTACGGGCGTGTGCATGCCGGCCGCTAGAGTAAATTCGCTCATTAAATATTACCACCGGATTTAATATTACACTTTGTATTTCCTTAAGATTATGAGAGTATTTCCTCAGCACAGTCCTTCAGCCTGTCATGATGAGGACAATTATATATCTGTATTGTATCCCAGGTAAAGTATAATCAGTTGAGGGTGAATTATAGGAGACTAAGTGATATTACTGTCACCATTAACCCTATCATGGGTGAGACAACTCTAGCATTCTAATCCCTGATGGGTTTATGTATTGAAGTTTTTTTTTTAATGCAAGAAAGAAGGAACCAAAGGCCAGAAGTTCACAAGATTGTCCCCTCGAGAAAAAAAAAGAAGAAAAAAAAAAAAGATAAGAGAAAGCCAAATTCAAGATCCGTTCATTTCTAGATGCCTGGACAAGTGCGTATGAAAAACTGGAGGTCGTAGGCACTAGAGAATACAGACAGAGGGAGACAGTTCCAAAGTCATAGGAATCTTAGTGTTAATATCTCTTGAAGACAACAGGCTTACAGTATTCTTATTCTTTGCAGGTGCTGTCACGAAGAGAGAGCGGCGTACCGTGAGTACAAGAATATTACAAAATTTATCTTTGATTCCTTATGGCAGCGTTTCTTAACCTGGGGTGCTGAAATCATTTTTAGGGAGTGCTGGAAAATGCTGCATTATTTTTTTTCTTATTGGTTTTGCTTAGTATTGGCATCCTTGATTTCTTTTTTGAGAAGATATAAAATAAACTGTTTGGCAATACTTCACTTCACTTTAACCCTGCAGTAATGTAGCAACTGTAGTCCCAGTGACCAGACATAAAGGGATGCTGGACTGAAACCTTATTACAGGTAGGTGCTGAGGTCACAGAAGGTCAAGAAACGCTGCCATATGATATAGTGGGTTAGGCGCTCTAGGTGGATGTGGCTCATAAGGGTTTATATTTAAGGGATGGGGTTTACTGCTCACCTGATGCCACTCAGGGAAGACCGACTGGCCACTTGCTTAAAAGCTTATGGGCTCTAACCAACCCCCTGGTCCTTACGCTCCAGATGGGGCAGTAAAGGAATGATAGCTAAATAGATATATAGATAGATTGATAGGTGGGTGGGTGGATGCATAGACATAGATATATAGATAGGTAGGTAGACAGATAGATAGGTGGATGAATAGACAGATAAATAGATAAACAGATGGATAGATAGAGAGGTGTATAGACAGATAGGTACACGTGGATGAATAGATAAATAAACAGATAGATAGATGTGAATGAATAGATAGATAGATACAGATAGACAGATAGGTAGAAGGAGACACATGAAGAGACAGGAAGATGTGTGAACAGATAGACATGAATAGATAGATAGATATAGGCTGATAGATACATGACAGATAGATGAATAAACTAAGATGTGCATACAGTCGTGGTCACAATTAATCACATATCCCTCTTAGTCCCACTTATTCCAGTGTAACTTTCCGCTTATAAAGGAGCCACACTAAGGCTTGGGGTACCGGAGTATAGGTGATTATTTATGACCGCGACTGTACATTATTATTATTATTTTTTTTTTTTTTTGAACATATGGGTGAGTTTGTATTCTTTAGGGACCAGGATGGCTCAAGACAACAAGGACCCAGCTCAAGAGGCACCTGTGTAGTGTCTCAAGGTAGGCTGAAAATACCTGTGATCATCATGGTGTTTTGGTGTGACCTGCTAACATATTTTCAGGATATACTCACATACCTACAAAGAGGAGGCGTTTTGTCTGTGGCCACCCTTTGCGGGATTAGGGCGTCTGGCTATAGATAGATAGAGACCTACGATGAGCTCAGTAACTAAAAACGTAAAGAGGGAAACTACAGAGCTCCCATTCGTCCTGTCGGTGGCTATATTTTTTTCGTGCACTGAACTGACTTGCTGATATGCTGCCAAGAAACAGTTACGTGTATTTGTTTCGCATGCAAGGTGTTACGGCTGCTGACGAGGAACCTGCATGTGGTGACGCTGTGCACTGTGGATGAGGCAACTGCGGCATCCATCAGAGGGCCAAACCTCCTCATATTTCCCAGCACCTCACATGAGGGTTCGACCTTGGTGAGGCGCTGTCTTCCAATACGGTATATATCTGTGTAGGATGGCCCCAGAGATGCAGTTGCTTACCTGTGGTCGACTGGTCTCTTCGACCAGAGAGACTTGGGTTAAATAACAACAGCAAAACCAAGATGTTACGGAAATACAATGAACCAGGCAGATAATAATGGTACGCTCAGTTATTGACAATCACTTGGTTTTCCAGGATATTTAGGTAGTTGTTAAGGGTACATATCTTCGATTTACAGAAAAATATATGGCAAAACGGAAGATTAGCTCTCATTAACTGACAATAAGATGGTTTTCCGAGACATGTACGAATGTGTTTAAAGTACATGACTTAAATTTACGGGAAATTACTTAACGAAATGGAAAATTATCTCATTCGTTTAGACTCTTCGGTGTTACAGAAAAATAAGGAACGATGTGAAGATGGGTTTTTTTCATCTTTCATCTTTAAGAAAAATGGAATAATTTGATAATAGTCTTTGGCATGTGGATATTTTTTTTCCCCAAGATGCACTTACATGGTACCTCTTGCGAGTTTCAGGTGTTGCTGTAGGTAATGAACATCTTGAACATATTCATTTCTCATGTGGTAAATTTGACATCTGTTATGCAATTCTGTTTCCAGGATTCTACACAATTGGTGCTGGAGAGGGATGCCTTCACGTGGTGGCATTAGTATATGCGGTCATTACTTCTGCCTGGTTATACAAACGTCCTTCAGCGTCCTCCCTCTCCCTCTCCCCCTAAAGGAGGTTGGTGAACTGCAGGAAAGGGGCGACTTAAGCCTGCAGTCTACTGGGTTCAGGTTCAGATGAGCTTGGGGACACAATAACACAATTCCGGTATATGTTGAGAGTACACGGATGTTCCAGAAAGATAAGGAACAAAATGAAGAGGGCCTTTCCTCTTCTCTCGGCTGGATTAATATTACGATCATGTTTACATTTGGCAGGCAGTCATATTTCCAGCATCTGTGTAGAGAAGACATCGAAGAAGATAAGAAACTCCCTGAAGATGAAGAAGTACTGTCGTATAATTTCTTCTGGATCACGATTACGATGGTACTTGTATCGGCAGACAGGTGTATTACCTGGATGTACATTTTCAGTATCTGTTTAGAGAAGAAAATGTCATAGGAAATAAGGAACTAGGTGAAGAAAAGCCATCCTCGTCTTTTCATTTAGTAAATAAGAATGATCGTTATTTTTTTTTTTTATACTTTTTGATTTATAGGTGTTTTTATTACTATTTGGCTTGCAGTTATTTTTTTTTTTACTTTTTTGGCTTGCAGTTATTATTTTTCTGCTTTTTTGGCTTGCAGTTATTTTTTCTGCTTTTTTTGGCCTGCAGTTATTTTTTTCTGTCTTTTTTGGCTTGCAGTTATTTTTCTGCTTTTTTGGCTTGCAGTTATTTTTTCTGCTTTTTTGGCTTGCAGTTATTTTGTTTTTTTTACTTTCTTGGCTTGCAGTTATTTTTTCTGCTTTTTTTGGCTTGCAGTTAATTTTTTTTACTTTTTGGCTTGGATTTTTTTTTTTACCATTTGGCTTGCAGTTATTTTTCGAACTTTTTGGCATTGAGTTACTTAAGTATTTTTTTGACTCGTATCTATTTCCCTATTTTTGGCTGTTTTTTGGCTTGCACTTATTTCCTACATTTTGGCATAGTTGTTTTTTTCAACTGTTTTGCCAGCAGTTTTTTCCTAGTGTTTGGGTTGCATTTTTTCCCCTAATTTTTGTGTTGAAGTTATTTATACTACTTCCTGGCTTGCAGTTTTTTTTCCCCCCTACGTTTTGGCTTGCATTTTCTCCCCTACTTTTTGGCTTAGAGTTATTTTTCCAGGATACTCGTGCCTGGTACATGCTTCGAGTTCTTTGTGTTACTGAAGGTACTGAACAGACAAAATTGCACTCTGCTCATCTTTCGGCTGTTGTGATCGAAGTTAGTCGTGAAGTTATTTTTCCTGGGCCTACACATAGTCAGTATCTATGTAGAGAAGATGAGATGTCACAGAAGATTATGAGGCAGTGATGGGAACGCTGTCATAGTCTCGGATTTTATGGTGGTACTTCGATTTGGCATGTAGTTATGTTGTCAGGATAAATACGGCATTGGGACTTGGATTTAGCATGCAGTTGTTATTCAAGGATTTATGCGTTTCCTGTATCTGAATAGAGAAGATATAAGGGAAGATGATGTGCAAGGAAGAAGGACCCTATTCTTCTCTCGGCTGCTTAAATATCGTAATACAGTACTTACGTTTGGCCTGCAGTTATTATTTCAAGAATCATACGCATTTCCAGTATCTGTGTAGGAAGATGATACCGAAGAAGATGATGACTTACTGAAGAAGAGCCTCATTCATTATTCAGCCTGTAAAATAATATACTTAAGTTTGTTAAGCAGTTCTTTTTCAGGACAGTCATATATTCAGTACCTAATCAGAGAAGATGGTGTCACGGAAAATATGCCACCGAAGATGATGTCACGGAAAATGATGTCATGGAAGATGATGTCACAGATGATGTCGCAGATGAAGATGTCACGGGAGATGATGTCACAGAAGATGATGCCACAGATGATGATGTCACAGAAGATGATGCTACAGAAGATGATGTCACAAGATGATGCCACAGATGATGATGATAATGTCATAAGGTGATGCCACAGAAGATGATGTCACAGATGATGAGGCCACAGATGATGATGCCACAGATGATGATGTCACAGAAGATGATGCTACAGAAGATGATGCCACAGATGATGCCACAGATGATGATGATAATGTCATAAGGTGATGCCACAGAAGATGATGTCACAGATGATGATGCCACAGAAGATGAGGCCACAGATGATGATGTCACAGATGATGATGCCACAGAAGATGATGCCACAGATGATGTCACAGATGATGATGCTCCATGTGAAGAGGCGCTCCAGTCTCACGGTCGGCGGCAGAAAGTGATCTCTTCAGTGCCCTTAATTCATACGCTTCCAGGATTTACCAGGTGGGCTACACTGATTTTTTTTTTTTTTTAATATGATGGTAGGTGGTGGCGACCATCATCCACTCACTTGATGTGGTGCTACCTACTTCTTTCTTCACTTTTATCATTCTTTTTCTGTGTCTGCCCCCCTCTCTCCCTATTTTCTCCATCTTTCCCGTCACTAATACTCTTATTTCCTTTTCAGATGGCTATTCATTGAATGACAAACCCATTGGTTTCCTGTAAGCCAGGAAACCATTTGCAATGTCGGTTGCTTGATAATATAACCAACCCATACGTGTTCCCTATTTGTCAACAAGTGGGTTGGCGGAGGGCTAGTGCCCCTTCCCGCAAAACAACTATCTGAGACAAACGGCCACCCCAAACGGGATTATGGCATCTGGCAATAGATAAAGAGATGGATCAAAATTTAGCGTAAAGAAAATAACCCAACTGTTGATGCGTAACTTGGCGGGTAAAAAATTATCTTACGCTAAAATGACCATATAATATACTTACGGTTTATCAAGTAGACTACGCTTATTTTTGTTTAGAGTACTTGATGTTAGGGAAAGAAAGAGAACCAGATGGAAAAATAGTGTAAGCTGAATTGGCTGTTGGGTGTTTCTTTCAGGACATAGGGGCGTATTTACTTAACACCTCTCCCTAAGCAATTTATTTTGCACATTACAACTTGGTATCCTCTTACATGTAAATAGAAGAAACTGTGAAGGTGTTCCATGCAAAATAAGTCGCTCAGGAAGACGTGTTGCGAAGTATTCCAGGCTATTTCGAATACGGCACATACACACACGGGTATTTGAAGGACAAGTTGTAATAGTTGTAATAAATATGTAATGAGGTATTTGAAACGTCATTTTTTAGATAGAATATATTTGTATGCATAACACACACACACACACACACATACACACACACACACACACACACACACACACACACACACACACACACACAGATATATATATATATATATATATATATATATATATATATATATATATATGTATTTTGGCAGGAAGGATATACCCCGAAAATATATAAACTAATTGAAAGGGCCGAGAGATGTTACTCAGGGTTATATGCAGTTAATTTTCCTAGGACTTTAACACACACACACACACACACACACACACACACACACACACACACACACACGAGTTCCTTTTTTGTCTTAACGTATTTGGACAGTCACACAGTTTATTATTATTATTGTTGTTATTATTATTATTACTATTATTATAATTATTTAGTTGTCTTTTGATGTGACTTGAAGATTGAGTTAACAGTCTTAATTTACCCAGTGTTACTAAGACGCTTCTTTCTCGTTCTGAAGAGTTAATTGCCAAATATTACTGTAATTATCACTATATTAACCAAGAAAATACCGAAAGCATGGAGAGATTGAGAGCATGTACATTTATACTTGGAAGTTGGACTACGAAATTATGTTCACTCTGGAGACTTATAATAAACGTTGTATGCGGGTATGGTGAAGATAAACTGTGTTAGTATGTGGGTTTAGTGAAAATAGATAGACACAGGGTTAGTATCTGGGTATGGTGAAAATACAGTGTTAGTATGTGGGTACGGTGAGAATAGATAGACATAGTACGTGGGTATGGTGATGATTGATAATGCGATAGATTACAGTATTTATTTATGTATATAGTATCATCAAGTTGAAGAAGTCACAGCAATGTAAACTCAGGTCTCAATTTTTTTTTAGTTGCATGGGAGGTATTCGTGGCCTCCTATATGTGGGTGACAATATGCACCTTTATCCACATCACCCCATTCAGGCTTCTGTAATACCTCCATTAATTAAGGTGCACGTTATCATTGACCTGTGGATGATAATGTGCACCTTTTTCCACATCACATCCTTCAGGCTTCAAAAAAATGCAGCAGTGAGAGACAGAGGAGGCGAAAGGAGTTTAGATTTAGATTTTACTGTGTGTCAAATGATATATCCCGCTTCAAGGCAGAGTATAAATATCTAACAAAGGAGCTTAGAAGAATAGGGCTCCGTATTCTCGTAGGTCAAGAAAGCTCCCTAATACCTTTTCGTAAGCGATTTAGATTGCCTGTTATACCTTACTGTCCTGTTCTGTAAATTCCTCTTATATCACCATACTCTGCATAAACAACGTACAAATGGGGATTAACAAACTATATGCAAAAAAATAAGTTGCTTAGGAAGAGGTGCAAGGGGAGTAGAGGGATCCGAGGAGTTGGAGTGACAGGAGGGGGAATAAAAGACAGGGAGTCGTATTCTTGGTCGTCATTTAGAAGGGAAGGTGGCGGGGTGACAGGAAGAGTAAAAGAGAGTCGTATTCTTGGTCGTCATTTAGAAGGGAAGGTGTTGGAGTGACAGGAGGAGGAGTAAAAGAAAGAGTCGTATCCGTGGTCGTCATTTACACTGTGGCTACGAGAGGGACACGACAAATGCCAGTCACTGTACATTACGTAACTCCTATAGTGAGGTAAGGTTATGTAATTGAACTCATGAATCCAAACGCCGTGTGACCTAAATACAGCAGGTGGGAATGAGTCTACCTTTCGTATTCTCGTTCACTTAGGGGTCTACGTGGCTTAGGAGGCTTCTTAACACCTCTTCCATAGCGATTTATTTTGTGTATTATACCCATTTTCTTCTATGCTCCTTATATCGTTTTAATATCGGTTCAGACCTTACAAGGGACTGTGACATAATGCGGAAAATAAATAAATAAATAAAAGGTGTTGCAGATTCTCCAAAGCCATTCAAAATACGACCCTATAGGAAGCTCCCCAACACCTCTTCCCTAGCGATTTATTATGCATCATTCTCTTGTATGTTAATTGTGTCTATATTGATTGCAGAAATAACACATGGGGGAATTTTAAGGTGCCATGTACAGAATAGATAGTCACGAAGAAGTGCTAGGGGTCTTCTAAGCTTGCAAGAGTAGAAACCTTTGAACTGTATTATTAGAACTGTGCACGAAAGAACAGGCAAATTTTTAGCATCTAACCGTCATTTATGGAAGCTGTGGCCATTGATTTTGGCCTGCATGCCACGTTATAGCGCACCCAGCAGAGGTAGAATGACAAAGATATAGTTTGCCTTCACAGTTTTTTATAAATTATAGTTTTTAAAAAATGGAGTCTGCCTTCCCATTGCGGTCTCAAATTTTCATAATGTGGACAGTAGGGCCGGATTCGAGGTGGCACTGGGGGCTCCTTGACACCTCGTGCTTAGCGATTCATTTTGCATATTACACCTTAACATTCTCTCTTTGCCAGGGTACGCCTTAATATCGACTTAGTTTGCTTCAGTATACAAGAGGGTATTGAAGTGTAATGTGCAGAATAAGTCGCTTAGGATGAGGTGTTAAGACATCTCCAAAGCCACTTAGAATTCGACCGGGCTAAGTGGCATAGGAGACTTCTTAATACATCTTCTTTAGCGACTTATTTTGCTGATCCGGCTACACCTTTACATCCTCTTGTGTGGAGCTGAGGTAAAGTGTGCCGATACTAGAACTAATTAGATAACAGAAGAGAGGATGTCGAGGTGTATTATGGGTAGCAAACAGTTAAAGATAGTGCCAAGAATCCTCCAGTGCCACCTACGATATAGCCCCACGTTACCTGCTCCTCCGCTGGCTGGGCGCCGACTGAGGAATCTTGCTCCTCCCCTCGGTGCGCGCATCTCAGCTCCTCCTCCTCCGCGCGGCCTCCACCAATCATCTTCAAAGCCACGCCACTCTAGCACCCCAACAACCAATCATAATGGCACTCGCAACGCAAATAATTGAGTGAGCCAGCTATCAGTTGATTGTTTGATTTTTGTAACTATTCGATTTGAAATCCGATCCAATAGCAGTTGTAGAGTTGTAGTTTGTATCTGAGGGCGAGTGTGTGTGTCTTGGTGGTGGCGTGCGGACGTGTATACGACTCACAGCCGCTATGAGTACCGAGGCCCTCATGGAGCCCAGCGCTACCCAAGGCGGACGACCTCCGGCTTCGTCACCGCCACACAAAAGTCCCTCTCCTCCGTCGTCGACTTCGCTGGCGTCTCACCTACTGGCGGCCGTATCGCAAGTCCAGAGTCTCACGTCCCAGCTTCCTCCTTCGGTGCCGATTCCTACGTCGTCTCCCCCTGGGCTTGGTGGCTATCGACATGGCATGCTTGGTGGAGGAATGCCGCCACAATTCCACCTTGGTTCCGAGCCGCCCATGTCCTCCCTCTTGGCAGGACTTAAAGACTTCCCCCGTCAGTACCATTCCCCGCCACCCGTACCTTCGTCGGAGAGCCATGAGTGCAAAATCGTGGACTATCGCGGAGCTAAAGTGGCTGCATTTATCATTAATGGCGATACGATGCTGTGCCTGCCACAAGCCTTCGAGCTGTTCCTGAAGCACTTAGTGGGCGGGCTTCACACCGTCTACACCAAGCTCAAGCGACTGTCAATCGAGCCCATCGTGTGCAATGTTGACCAGGTTCGCATCCTTCGTGGCTTGGGCGCTATTCAGCCGGGTGTCAACAGGTGCAAGCTTCTCTCCGTCAAACACTTCGACGTTCTCTACAAGGACTGCACAACGGCCAGGTACGTGTCTCTTACAGTTCCCATAGGGCTTGACACTCCTGAGGCTTCCACACTAGAGACGAGAACCGGATATGTGTGCGAGGAGTAATCTATGTGTTGTTTAGTGTCAAATTTTCGCTTGCCGTTTAGAATTTTTGGTTTCAGTTCTTTGGGCTAAATACTCTCGAGTCTTCTTCATTTGAAACGAGTATTGATTATGTTCGTAAGGCCTAGATTGCAAATGTGCTCAGCGTAAAAGTTTCAACACCCATCGGATTCTTTTGTGTAATTTTTCACGTAGATATCCAGTCAAATTCTGTGCCTCATTCTTTATCCAGCGTTGAGCAGTGATACACACTTCTAAACTAAAGACAGATGCTGATAATGTGTGTGAAATTAAATGTCATCTGTGTACAGTGTAATTTTTCATCTGTACTTTCAAGTTCGTGACTAGTAGTACATTCAGCGTTGAGTAGCGGTGTCAAGTGTTAATGCGACTAACAGCGGTGCTTAATGACCAAGTTCTTAATAGTGCTGTGTTAACGATGGAGTGCTGTGTGATGAGGGCCTTAGATTAATAAAAGCTCAGTTGCATGATAGTCGTTGCTACACATTCCTAACACCTCACTTCCCATTACGCAATACGCAAAGTTGTCAGTCTGATGCCTTCACAAGTCTTAGTAGATAGTATATTACGTACTGTGTAATCGGAAAGGAGCTGAAATTAGTAAAAGATTGGCTGTATAATAATCACTCATACACATTCCATTTCGTTCGGTAGTGCGCATACCTGTCAGTCACACATTCACTGGGAGGAAGATAGTATTATGCATATTTTAAGTTGCGTAAAATGCGTACGTCAGCAGAAACAAGAGTGCTGGTAGATGAATTAATAGACTTTGAGGAGTGAGAGCGTGGCGGGGAATTGAGTAGGCGAGTGAAGTGTGTCCGACGGCCGCATCATTTTATTGCTACATAGACGATTTTCTTCAGGTTGGGGGCGATTTGTCTGAGCGGAGGGGTTGGATGTAGCCTTTGTTAACCCCTTCACAGCCAGAGGTCATCGCCTAATTGAATAAAAATAGTAAGATGGTAGTTTGAAAGGACAGCTACGTGATCGGGCAAAATGCTCAAACCCCTTCCATACGATGCCCTCTTTTGTTCTATTTTTGGCGTCTTTAAGGCTATTAATATAAGCTTAGAAGAATTACATTGAACTGAAGGGATGAATGAAGGCTGTATCAAACATCTTAAAAATTTCCTAGACTTATTAAATCGTCTGAGGATAGCAAGAATAAAGTAGAATTGAGTCCGTGTCGTGGAGAGATTAATTTCCTCGTTCTGCTTAAGTCCCCCTTTCTCTAATTGACAGGAGAAACCAAAGGAAATTCGGCAATTAACTGTGTGAGTGAGTGGTGGGGGGATGACAAGTGTCCGGCGGCTGTAAGTGGTTGGAGAGAGGGGGACGCGGGAGAGAGAGAGAGAGAGAGAGAGAGAGAGAGAGAGAGAGAGAGAGAGAGAGAGACGGACTAAGAGGGACAGACAGAGAAAAAGAAAATGACAGAAAAACAGTCGGTGATTGGTTAATTATTCCTGGACTTGCGTTTGTTTCTTAAAATGCCATTTATTTCCTTTAGCTACATAAGATAGCCTGACGGTAACATATAAGAGAGAGAGAGAGAGAGAGAGAGAGAGGAGGGGGAGAGACAGACAGACGGACAGAGGCGATGTTCGATTTATTGTTCTCTGACTTCTGTTTCCCTTCCAGCTATTTCTCTCTTTGTCTCTCTCTCAGCGGGGAGTCAGCGGTGCATTGGTTAGTGTCCTCATTTCCCAACTGGTAGAACTTGAGTGCAATTTAGGGGTCGGTCAGTTTAGAGCGGACGCATTTTATTTAGCCTATTTCATTCATTTATTTACTTTTGTTCCGGTTCAGCTAACACTGTAAATAAGGACGTGGAGGTAACACTGGCTTGCTGTTAATCTTCTAGGGGGAAAACTGTGACTTTGAAAAATTCACCGTCTGCGTTATTTACCTTCTTGCAGTCGATAGGCGTAAATCCAAACCCTCTCCCTTTTCCTGCTAAACAAAATCGCACGTCACTAGCATAAATAAATAAATAAATAAATAAATAAATAAAAATAAAGACTCCGTAGTGGTTAGAGATAGAGGGTCGCGAGGAGAAGAGCCGGCGTTCGCTTTTTCACCGGTATTTCCGTTTTAACCCCTTCATGTTCGGCACAGCTCTAGTATTTTTTAATAGACTGACACCGGACGATTTTATTCAGCTGAGAGTAGACGATAGGAGACTGAGAGTGTTGGTAATTTCTCCTTTTGACCGTCCCAGCCTCTTGGGTAAAAATTCTTCGGCGATATCAGGAGTAAAATTAAAGATAAAATCGTCGCTTTGAAATGCTTTACGTGGATTATTTTCAGACTCTTTATTCCGTTGCCGATCCTTGTAAAATCGTCCGGTGGTAGTTAGGATAAAATTAAGATCCGATATAGTGCTAGAAGCATAATTTTATCGGCGAACTTGGCAGACGAAGCGGGATATAAATAGTCGGCATTCATTGGTTATTCATCAGCTTGGTTTTTCATGTGTGTGTGTGTGTGTGTGTGTGTGTGTGTGTGTGTGTGTGTGTGTGTGTGTGTGTGTCATTTATCAGCGACACGGGGAGAGAGTTAACGAAAATAGAATTGTAAGCGAGAAAAAAGATGGGCCTATTCTTCGTCAGTCGTTAGTTAATATGCCATCTCTGTTTCCTTTCATCTTTATCTCTCTTTGTTTCCTTAAAATAATGTTTCAGTATTTATCGCCAACCGGGGGAGAGAGAGCTGGCGAAACGAGAATGGAGCGACATTTAACTTCCTTCAGTAAATTATCAACTGGACTTCATTTCTGTGTCATTATATATATGTTTTTAAGCATTTTAGCGTTTTTTAGTGACCTCAAGATTGCGCTTCTGAAATTTAATGTAATAGAGGAAGACAGGAAAAGAGACCTGTTGTGTCCACCGGTAATATTATCATCCCGGGTCGTTTTTAATTTGTTTTTCTTTAGTTTCGTAATTATTGTTGGAATTATTAGCGAGATGGAGATATAGTTGAAAATACGAAACCAGTTATAAAAAAATAATCATCCTTCGTCGGTAACATTGTATCAGTTTGGCTGTTATTATTCACGAATCGGTATCATAGTCCTACATCATTTCAGTTCGTATTAGTTCTTCATTTTTCTTATTCATGTGGTTCATCAGAAAATAGACCAAAAAGAACGATAGAAAAAGTCTCCAGTGTTCAACGGAGCTGGAATTAGATCGTCTCAGCTGCTATTATTCATTTATCGGTAACATAATTATATAATCTTAGTTCTTGTTATTCATTTCTGTTAAGTGGTTATTCATTTCTCTTAAGTGGAGCCAGCGAAAATAGACGTCAAAGAAAAACACGTGTCCGTCTTCCCCAGGTAACATATATCATCACATCGCATATCAGGTAGAAGGATCTTATGTCCGTGTTGTTTGCTCTGTTCCTGGGGTGTACTTTCTTTTGTTTCCTGTCCCTCCCTTCCCTTTCTGCCCTCCTTCCCTATTTCCTCCCTTCTCCCTCCCTTCCCTCCCCTCTCCCCCGTCCCTCCTTTTATCTGTTTGCCCCTCCCTCCCTCCCCTTTTCTTCATTCCCTCCATCCGCCGCGTCTCTTCTTCCATCAGTTCCTTCTTCTTTCTGTTGTCCCTCCATCCATTCCCTTTCTTCTCTGCTTCCCTACTTCCTTCCTTCTCCCTCCCGTCTCACCTTCTTTCTCCAGTCTCTCCGCGTATCTGTTATCCCTTCCTCCCATCCCTCTTTCTCCTCATCATCTCTCTCTCCTTCCCTTCAGTTTCCCTCCTTCCATCTTGTGTCCATCTCTGTTTCCATGTCCTTCTTCCTCTTTCTCCCTTCCATCCTTCTGTTTGGTGTCCGTTATTTTGTGTTATTTATTTCCTTTCCTTCAATGTCTCTCTTCTTACCTATATTTTCCTCTCCGATTTCCCTCCCTTTCTCCCTTCTTCCCGTCCTCTCCTTCCCTCCACTGTCTTTCCTTCCCTTTGGTGTCCTTCCCTTTCTTTGGTGTCTCTCTCCGGCTTCCCTCCCTCCCTTCCTTCCTTCTTCCTCCCGTCCCTCCTTTTGTTGTCCCATCTCTCCTTCCCTCCGATGTCCCTCCTTCCCTCCATACCACCTAGTGTCCCTCCTTTCTTCCATTTGTCCTTCCTCTCCTCTCCACTTCCTCCGCTGTCCTGTTTCATTCCTTCTTTCCATCTGTTTTCCTCGCTTCCACTCCTTTTGCCTTCTTCTGTACTTTTTTTCCTGTCTCCTGTCGTCTTCTGCTTTCTAGTGTCTCTCCCTTTGATTTTTCTTACTCCCCCTTTCTCTCTGTCTGATTTCTCTCCGATTTTCCTCCTTTCCTCCAACTCCCCCCCCCCCTTCTTTACGATCTTATGAGCAGGACTACAGTGCGAATAATCACTATATGAGGTTCAACTCCTGGCACCAGCAATGACTCTCTTATTATTATTATTATTATTATTGTCGTTGTTGTTGTGGTGTTGGTTGTTGCTGCCCTTCTTATTATATTATTATTATTATTATTATTATTATTATTATTATTATTATTATTACCTCGTCGATTTTTGTCAGCTTAGGAAAGAACGATACTTCTAGACCAACTGTTTTACTGTATTATAATTTCGCTCCTTCCATTTCACGTCACTTTTTATGCAGCCTAAATTATAATCAACATCTATAATCAGTATAATTTTATTCTTGGTTCCCGGAGTTATTTCATTCGAACTGTGGAAGACTACCGCCAGGACTACTATTTCCCCGCTATTTAATTTATTTATATTTATTTATTTATCGTTGCCTCATCGATTTTATTCAGTATAAAGACAGCTACAGTTGCCATCTTTATTGATATTCATGCTGTTATACTACTATTCTTGCTGCTGTTACTACTATTCATACTGCTGTTATTGCTATTCTTGCTGCTGTTATTACTCTTCATACTGCTATTACTCTTCATGCTGCTGTTATTGCTGTTCTTGCTGCTGTTACTACTATTCATACTGCTGTTATTGCTATTCTTGCTGCTGTTATTACTCTTCATACTGCTATTACTCTTCATGCTGCTGTTATTGCTATTCTTGCTGCTGTTACTACTATTCATACTGCTGTTATTGCTATTCTTGCTGCTGTTATTACTCTTCATACTGCTATTACTCTTCATGCTGCTGTTATTGCTATTCTTGCTGCTGTTACTACTATTCATACTGCTGTTATTGCTATTCTTGCTGCTGTTATTACTATCCATACTGCTATTACTATTCATACTGCTATTATTGCTATTCTTGCTGCTATTATTACTATCCATACTGCTATTACTATTCATGCTGCTGTTATTGCTATTCTTGCTGCTGTTATTACTATTCTTGTGCTAATATTACTACTCTTGCTGCTGTTATTACTATTCTTGCTGCTATTATTACTACTCTTGCTATTATTACTATTCATGCTGCTATTATTGCTATTCTTGCTGCTATTATTACCGTTCCTTCTACTTTTATTATTATTCTTGCTATTCTCATCTATTATTCACTCCTTTATTCATTTACTCTTCGTGAATGAATTACAGTCTATCAGGTAATCTATTTAGTACAGTACCGTAAGTTATATTCTTGCTATCGATCGGTGAAGGAAAGAACACATTATTTATTTATTTATTCATTAGTATTATGACTTTATTTATTCTGACAACTGCCAATAGATCCTGGTCAGCCTAACACACACACACACACACACACACACACACACACACACACACACACACACACACACACACACAGGTGAAGGAAGCTCCCTAACACCTCTTCCTTAACAGTTTATTTTCCACACTACCCATTAACATCATCTTTGCTTCTAATGTATTTTAAATGATATAGATAGCATGAATAACCCATAGGTAATATACTAACGGAGCAGAATCAGAAATAAATCGGTAAAGAAGAGGTGTTAGTAAGCTTCCTATCCGCACCATAGTACCGCCCAGTGTTAGTCCCCACTCCCTCTCCACCGTACACACCGACTCCCATCGATCGCTGTGGGTCATATTATAAGTCACTTTGTAGGCTTCGTAGCTCCTTTATCTTAGCGATTTATTATCCTTAATGCAGCTCTGTTCTTCATGTAGGCCGGTATTTTCATCAGGTAAGGAAGCTTCCTAACACCTCTTCCTTAGCAATTTATTTTTGGCTGTGGCTTTAATATCCACATGTACGTTATTTATGCAGGGTATGGCATTGCTTGAAGGATTCATACAACACAGAAGAGGACAGTGAGGTGAATCAAAATAAATCGCATAGGAAAAGGTGTTAGGAAGCTTCTCATCATATTCAGGCGCTCTGTTACGTATTTTTCGACACGGATTTTGAATTTGGGTCTGTTGTTGTTGTTATTATTATTATTATTATTATTATTGTCTTGGCGGGTATAATTTTGCGGGCTCCTAGCCTTTGATTCCTTTTTTCTCGCATTAAAAAAATATAAAGTGTACTAAACTCTCACAGAAATATTTGTTTTTCATTTCTCGCTGTGATGACTTTCTGCGCAGATGTGGATACTGAAACACGGTGTAAAATTTTCAGTAAGAACACCACGTTTCTTGAAGTTACGTTTCGGGGTCATTCCGTATTACAGTACTAGATAGGAAGTTTGCGGAAGTTAGAAATGTTAGGGCAGATAAGCTTATGGTAAATCCGCATATTGAAAGACGGTGGAAAAGTTTTAATATGCATAATCCGTTTCATAAGGTTACGTTTCAGGGGCTTGCTGTTTCTCTGCGCTAGATAGGAAGACAGGAAAAGTGAGGAATGCTTGGGTAGAATTGCATTTTGAGACAAGGTGTAAAAGTTTCAGTAAGATCACTCCGTTTCACTAGGTTACGTTTTGGGGCATTCCGTTTCTCAGTACTAGACAGGATGTAGGTAAATGTTAGAAATATTAGGCCAAAATTGTCGCCAAGTCAAACGGAGTGCTCTTCACCAAGTTTCATCCTTACACAATCGGACAGTTTGCGTTGGGTTGTCTTATCAGCGTCTTAGGAGGCTTCGTATCACCTTTTCCTTTGCGATTTATTTTGCCTATTACACCATAGCAATCTCTTATACGCCAGATATATCGTTTTAATAGATATAGTTTGCATTAGTAAGAAAAAGGAGGATGCTGAGGTGAACTGTGGGTAATAAATCGCTTAGAAAGAGGTGTTAAGGACATCGAAGCGACCAGATATACGGCTCTGTGTCCGATTTCAGCCTAAGGAGTAAGGCAAAATTCGTAAACGGACCCGCTCACTTAATACAAGAGAATATCGAGATGCAGTGGGGAGAATTAATCGCTACAGAAGGGGTGTTACGAAATCGGCTAGATCCATGTCCGTTTTCCACCTCTGTGTCGACACCCTGAGGCAAATTTCGGAAGCGGACCGGCTCACTTAATACAAGAGAAAACAGTAATGCAGTGCAGAGACTAAATCGCTATGGTAGGGGTGTTACGACAAGGCCCTGCGTCCTATTTCGACCCCGGGGCAAGCGCAAACGGCCGATCGAGGTCACAGCGGCGTCACAACAATCATTGGCTTTTATTGTCGTGTTAATGAGAGATATTGACCCGTGGCACCCCTCTTGTTTCGGCTGGATCTGCCACTCACACCCCTTCTGATATACCCCTTCAAACCAATGACCTCATTTATCTATTTATTTACGTGTTTATTTATTTGCCTATTATTTGTTTATTTATTTACTTATTTAATGTGCGTATTTATTTTTATTTACTTATTTATTTACTCATTTACGTGTTTATTTATTTACGTGTTTAGTAATTTACGTATTTATGTATTTATTTATTTACTTATTTATTTACTCATTTACGTGTTTATTTATTTACGTGTTTAGTAATTTACGTATTTATGTATTTATTTATTTACTTATTTACGTGTTTATTTACTGATTTACCTATTTATTTTTTTTACGCATTTTTTTATTTAAGTATTTATTTATTGCTACCTCCAGGCGATTTAATGCAACATTTACTGACGGGTTACATAAAATTTCAATTCACTTCAGTACTATACCTTGCCCGCTTTACTTCGTCCTAAAATTGCCATCCTTCCATCTCGAATACTGAGTTGTAACTAGAGATTAAGACTAGAATATGATGCTAGCCACGAAGAAGTGGTACAGAAAGTATGCAGAGCCACAGAATTGGCTTTTTCTGCCTGTGACCTATGTGAAGTATGTTCCAGAAAGATAAAAATTTGGGCCAGGTTAAAGTGAATGAACTAAAGGTATGTCCCCATCCTACATCACTTTCCGGGAGCCATGATAGTAAAGCTAAATGAAAAAATAAATAATGATAAGTAAAAAGGCGTCGTTGTAGTGAATGGGTGTCGGAAAATCACTCTCACTTCTACCTATTATCTAGAATGTTTTTACTTCATCTCTAAAATTGATCAAAAATATGTATCTTGAAGTAAAAGGCTTAGGATAATTAGAGAAGCAAGATTGAGACTTTGGGGAGACTGTTTTATTTATTTTCTCTCCTTTTAATGGCACTGGTAGAACATAATCACTTGAATATTATTTGTTCAGGCTGGATTTTTGTATCAATAAACGCCAGTCCCCAAAGCACGTAGTTGTAAGTAAAGATATTCATTTCCCACATCATGAGGAATTACAGTAGAATTAAAAGCGGTTAATTGGGCTAAAAATGATAACATATGAAAGGTATATTTAATCCGGCAAAGCTTCATTAGGAATCAGAGTATAATTATTAAGATTAGCTCTGCGGGAAAAAAAAACTTACAGATTAAAATCATATTTATTTCAATATATAATTGAGAGTAAACTTATTAACGCCTGAAGAAAGTAACATTAAAAAGATATATTAATTTCACTGTCATGGAGAATTTGAGTAATATTGTAAGAGATTGTCCTGAAAAAGTAATATATTTAAAAGATATTAATTTCGCTGTATTACTGAGAACTGGTGTAGAATTAGAAACGATTAACTCCACTGAGAGAGAACACGGCCAGACACCACCATCTCCCTCGCCAGCCGCCACACACACTCCGCAAAACTAATTACAGAAGCACCTTAACTGGGACCCTTTTTGTCGCTTCCATCTCGCCCCCGTGTGTGTGTGTGTGTGTGTGTGTGTGTGTGTGCGTGTGCGTGTGCGTGCGAATACAAGCTGACAAAGACTCGACTGATTTTCCGTGCCACCAATCGGCCGCCGACTAATCCACTCTCAGCCCCATTTCTACTGCTCCATTTGATTCACCCTCCCCTCCCACGTCTGTTTGGTTTAAGGGGGAGTTTCTCTAATTGTGAGCGGGGCGGTGGGAAGTTTGTGGGTTTGTGAGCGGTGTGACGGAGATTTTGTGGGATTGCGAGCGGTGTGAGGGAGATTGCGTGCGATTGAGGGCGGTGTGAGGAAGATTGTGTGTGACTGTAACCGGGTGAGGGGGATTGCACGAGATTGTGAGTGGTTTGAGGGCTATTTTGTGCGATTGCGAGTGGCGTGAGGGAGATTGCGTGCGATTGTGGCCGATGTGAGGGAGATTCTGTGTGGTTTTTGGCGAAGGGGTTGAGATAATTGTTAAAGATGTGATAGGGATTTTGTTTATGCGTGTGAACGATGTGGTGGAGATTTTTGTGCGATTGTTAGAGGTTGAAGGGAGATTCGTGCCACTGTTAGCGAAGAGGTGGGGATACTGCGAGATTGTTGGAGGGATGATTTTGTGTGGTGGAGATATTGTTGGAAAGATGATGCGATTGTGAGGGATGTGGCGTGGATTTTATGAAACAAGAGATGGAGATTATGTAGCCTACGAAGCGATGGTCTGTGGGATTGCGTTGCCATGAAATTTCCGCGACTAGCTACAAGTGACGTTGTGGAGAGAGGGACCTTTTGCGAGATGCGATCAGACATGAAGATGATTTTGAGCGACTTCTGTGTGAGGAAGGAGGGAGATTATTGGGAGCGACGCGATGGAGATTTTATGCGACTGTTGTGAGTATTTCGTGAGTTTGAGTGATGCGTTCAAAATGGCTGTGTTAGGGTTGTGTTTTTTGGTGATACGGTGTTCGTGATAGTCCAGAAGCGTTGCGGGAGATGAATATTTTGTGAGGTTCGGTGGTACCTTTGAGAGTGCTGTGATGCTGATGTTTGTGATACGTTGTTTGTGGGTTTACGGAAGCGTTGTAAGAGATGAGGCTGAAGTTTTGCTCGACTTGTGAGTGACACGGCTGAGATAGCGGTGTGAGAGATAGTGTCTGAGATAGTGACCGCTGTGAGACACGTGTGAGAGACTTCAGGCGACTACTAGCTATAGGAAATACAGTATAGGTAATTTGTGCATGCGGGATATTTTGTGCGCTGGCGTGAGAGAAGCGATGGGGTCTGCGATTGCTTTGAGGTATTGTCTTTGAGATATTGATTCGTGTTCTAATTGGCTTTGAAGATTTCGTACCTAACACCTCTTCCTTAGCGATTTTTTCTGTACATTACACCTCTGTATACAGTTGCACGGTATGCTGTTGTAGTAAACTTTGTCGACTGTACAACGTTTTAATAACACGCAGGATAATGAGAGGATGTAGCTAAAATGAATCGCTGTGGAGGAGTTGTTACGAAAACTTCTATGCCTTCTACAGAATGTCCTTTTGTGCATTTGTTGCCATAGATTTGCTGGATACAGGATGCGGCTACTGTGAGAAAAACGGTGAAATTTCAGTAACTTCGATTGATGTGTGGAAATATTGTCCGACATAAGGGGAGATGAGCCGGAGATTTTGTGTAACTGTGGTGAAAAATGTGGTGAAAATATTGCAAGTGGGAGTGCATAATGCTGTGAAAGTTTGTGCTGTGGTGGTGGAGGATGCTGTGAAAAATTTTCGAATGCTGTGAGGGATGCGGTGGTGATTTTCTGTGATTGCTGTGAGAATAGCGGTGAAAATTCTGTGATTGTGAGCAGTATGGTGGGAGTTTTCAGTATTACCTTACACTATTGATAATAATAATAATAATAATAATAATAATAATAATAAATATGTTGTGCGATGGTGGGTTGTTCGGTACAGGCCTGCTTTAAGCTAAGTTACATCCTTCGACAGCATCAAGAGTTAAATAAGAAAAAAGACCATCGCTCTTTAGGGGTTAATGGCGATTATTTCTAAACTTTTCAAGACGGGAGATTGTCCATTGCCTAAATAAAATTGTCGAATGGTAACAAGAACTTACTGAAGGTTATAATGGAGTTGATTTCAGGCGCTTTCAATGTGAGAAATCTCCACTGAGTTGGTGTTTCTTGTTCCCTACATAGGCTACTCAAAATTCCTTCACTGTCTCCGCCACCGCCTTCCCGATTTTCATTTTTAGGAGAACTCATATTTTCCTGTACAAATTTTATACTTTTTAAATATCATACAGCCCTGGGTTATATATTCCTTCAACCAGTAGGCGATTTTTATTAGACTCTAGGAATCAACAGAGACCAAAAATAGGGATCAGTTTCGGTGCCCCTCTTCCCCGATCATCGTTAATCTGGGTAATGTAATTCGTTCTACCGGCGGACGATTTTTCTCAGCTTAGGGAAACCACACGGAAAGGGTTGACCTCCGCATGACCTTGACCTCCTCCTGGCCTCTCTACTCTTCCCAGACGTCCTCACCATCTTCACTTCCTCAGTCACCATATTTACATTTATTTATATTCTCTGTTGATTCATTCGTTTTCTCTTCTCGTGCTTGGTGTTCGTCCTGTTAACCCCCCAATAACACACACACACACACACACACACACACACACACACACACACACACACACACACACACACACACACACACACACACACACACACACAAACTTACCCTTCACACGCTCCCTCACCCTATGCATACTTACACTCACAGCTCACACTATTTCATCTCCCAACAACTACGCAAACTCACTCGTCTTCTCCACCTACCCCCCGACATACGCACCCTCACCCTTGCACTCACCCTCACCCCACGCACTCCCCTTCACCCTACGCACATTAACACTAACCCCCCACACATCCTGTTTCACGTCTAACAATTATACACACACATTCACTGCACACAATTTTCCTCACTTTGCACACACCCCACATCACTCCACACATGCCTCCGCACCCTACGTACATTTGCACTCACGCTTCACACACCCTATCTCAATTCACACACACACACACACACACACACACACACACACACACACACACACACACACACAGGCAGCGGGAGGGGTATGCACAATGATCGAGCCTCCTAGTGAAATGAACAGCCTCTCCTATACGGTGATATAATAACCATTCCAAATAGCCTAAGAGACGTAGCCCGGGCCTTTGAATGGGGAGAGAGAGTAGCCTATAGCCCGGCTCAATGGGTGTGAGTGTATCTGGTGTGTTCCTCTCAATGGGAGTGAGCTTTGTGTGTGTTGTGTCAGTGGGGTGAGTTTGGTGTTATGGGGTGTCATTGAGAGAGAGAGAGAGAGAGAGAGAGAGAGAGAGAGAGAGCGAGAGAGAGAGAGAGAGAGAGAGAGAGAGAGAGAGAGCAGTGAATGATATGCGTAACTTTCAATGGCTATGAGAAGGAGGGTGAGTGTAAATGTATTTGTAGAGGGAAGGAGGGTGTGCGATGAATAGTATGTGTCTAAATGTTCATAGGTAGAGAGAGAGAGAGAGAGAGAGAGAGAGAGAGAGAGAGAGCGTTAATATGTGTGGGGTGAGGGAGGGTGGTTGGCGTGAAGTAGGGTGTGTGTGTGTGTGTGTGTGTGTGTGTGTGTGTGTGTGTGTGTGTGTGTGTGTGTGTGTGTGTGTCCCAGGAAGCTGTCAAGTGCATGTGTGTGTCGGTGCCAAGTCAGTGTAGGACCCGCAATATTAGAAACTGATCGCCAAAGCACTTCATTACAGGCACTCCCTTGATCATTCCGGGGCAAGCCAGAAAATAATGAGTTAAATTTTGGTACGGTAACCTGTGTGTGTGTGTGTGTGTGTGTGTGTGTGTGTGTGTGTGTGTGTGTTTTAATAATTCGTAAATCTGGGTGGTAAAATAATTAATGCCATAGTTTGTGTGTATGTGTTTTTGATAATGTCTAATTGATAGTTATTATTATTATTATTATTATTATTATTTTTATTATGCACTGTTAATAGTTATTCCAG
The DNA here is from genome assembly GCF_032717465.1 of Coenobita brevimanus. Taxonomy (NCBI): domain Eukaryota; kingdom Metazoa; phylum Arthropoda; class Malacostraca; order Decapoda; family Coenobitidae; genus Coenobita; species Coenobita brevimanus. The sequence continues at coordinate 3,450,052 of NC_136965.1, read as the reverse complement.
TTACACTCTTTCCTTTTCATGTTTTATCAACCTGTCCCTTCTCACGTTAGTAGGAAATAAGGTCACGATGTTACGATGTTGATAATGATGGTGATGGTAATAATGATGTTTGACTAATAATAATGGTGATTAGAGACGCTATTAGTAATGAAGTAAATATTAACCCTTTGGCTGCATACTACGAGCAGTCATTTATTTGGCTTTACATTAGGTGATTTTATTGAACTTGGAAAAAAAACGTTCTCTACAAAAAGATTGAAAAATATCTAGGTTATGCCTGTGCCCTAAATGAACCTTTTTTTTTTTTTTTTCCAAAGAATTTCCTTTATGTTAGTGCTATTATCAGACGATTTCCCTCAGCTATAGAGAAACCCCTTATAGCAAAGAGATTAGAATGAACCACAGATTTTTTGCTCTTAAGCTATAAATAATCGTCTAGAAATAGTATTAATGTAATCGAATAGATGTTTTGTTAGCGATACGGGCTTAAAAACTCTGCATATTTTACTGAGCTGCTCCAGACGATTTTTCTAAACTGTAGAGGACGCAGGGGCAGGGGGAGGGTTACTGATGAAGGGAGTGTGTTAAGAGAGATTAGTGAGAGAGAGCGGGGTGGGTGGCGGCGGGCGGGTCGGTGTCTCAACCCGCCGCCACCGCCATCTACACCGCCGACACTCCGCTTCCACTCCCACTACACTCTGCCACTTCTCCGCTTCCACTCCCCTACCACTCCTCCGCTTCAACTCCCCTACCATTCCTCCGCTTCCACTTCACTACCATTTCTACCCGGCCATTTCCACATTCACTGCCCTGTCATTCCTACCTTACCATCTTCTCTTCCACTTCCCTGTCACTCTTACCTTTCCATCTCCACTTGCACTTCTCTCACTCCTACCCTGCCACCTTTCCACTGCCACTCCCCTGCCACTCTCACCCTGTCGCCTTTCTTCTTCCACTCCCCTGCCACTCTTACCCACCTCTCCGCTTGCACTTCCCTGCCAGTCCTACCCTGCCACCTGTCCTCTTCTACTCCCCTACCACTCTTACACTTCCACTCCTTGCCTCTCCTGTCCTTACACTACACTTCTTTCACCTTAGCTTGGCCCAGGTTTTTTTTTCGTTGGCGGTTTATTTCACAAAGACCAGTAGCGGAAGAAGACCGTACTGTGACACTTCATCCTATCCATAGCACTTCCTCATGACTAGCACATCGTAGCAGTATTAATCTCCTGTTACAGATATCAAGATGGAAGATAGCAGTTTAGGCCAATTTAGAGTGAAAGGAGTATAGAAGGATGTATTTTTTCATTATGTTCATGCTTCCTTCAGACGATTTTTTCACAACCCCTTAACTACGAGAAGGCAACAAACGCCATCGTAGTGAAGGGGTTTACCTGCCTTGTACATAATCTCTTCAGCCCGAGGATGTCTTTTGATTTTCTTTTTTGATAGTGTCAGTATTTTAACATAGATGATTCCCTGGTGATAGAAATTGTCTGCAGGTATCATCATAATCATCATCCTCTACCTCCTCCTGCTCCTCTTCATCATCATCATCATCTTCATTATCATCATCTTCATCTTCCTCCTCCTCCTGCTCCTCCTGCTCCTCCTCCTCCTCCTCCTCCTGCTCCGCCTCCTCCTCCTCATCATCATCATCATCATCATCAGCAGCAGCAGCAACACTATCCTCCTTTTCCTCCTCCTCATAATCATCATCATCATCATTATCGTCATCATCATGACTTTTTTTTTTTACTGGCTATCGAGACTAATTAACTAGCTTCCGAAACTACTTTGCAAGCCATCGAGACATTTGCTAACTAACGAGACTAATTTGCTAGCTAACGAGAGTCATTTGCTAGCTAACGAGACTGATAAACTAGCTAACGAGGTATTTGCTAGCTAAGGAGCCTAATTTGCTAGCTAACGAGGCTATTTTATTTGCAAACTAACTAGAGACGGTGTTACTAAGCACGGAAACCCTTGGAAGAAATGAGGATGAATGATTTATTAGAGACTGTTTTTGTTCTGTGTGCTGTTGTTCTTGTTATTTGCTGTTCTTATTATTGTTGCTGCGAATCCAGGCTCATCTCAGTCTGAACCCGGTGAACTGCAGGCTGAACTTTCCTTCCATCCCACCATCATCCTTTCAGGGTATAGGGAGGGAGTTGCGGGATTTTTTTTTATAACCTGGCAGTCGATCCACCCAGCTAATTCGGTGCCACCACGGGAAAGCGTCCCTCACCCGCACCTGTAAAGGAATACAAAGATTTAATAAGTATAAATAATATAAATCGCTTAGGAAGGGGTAACAGGAGCCTTCTGAGCAGACGAAAGTACGGCTCTTAGAGTTTAATCGATATTTCTCTCTCTCTCTCTCTCTCTCTCTCTCTCTCTCTCTCTCTCTCTCTCTCTCTCTCTCTCTCTCTCTCTCTCTCTCTCTCTCTCTCTCTCTCTCTGAAGAACACTTGAGCTTTGTTTGACATGATCCATGTTTTCTTCCTCATACACAACCAACATCTCAATTAAGCCTCGAGATGACGTCACCACCTCAGATTTCATAATATAGTCGATAAAATGACATCTTAGTGATTTTATTCCTTCCTCCAGACGATTTTTATTAGTCTTAGGACACCTAATAGTGAAGGGGTTATTGTAGGCTGCATTTATCCCCTTCAGTTTCACAGGTCGCCACTAAACAGAAAAATAATAATAATAATAATAATAATAATAATAATTGTACCTGTAGGCAAGGCTCCTTAACACTTACATCTCCAGTACAGCTTTCAGTGTCTCCTTCCTTCCCATCCCAGAAAGGTCATTATACAGACACACACACACACACATCCATCCATACTTACATATATAATAACGACAATTCACTCACCCACCCACCCATCCATCCATCCATCCATCCATAAATACATGAAAACATCCATCCATCCATCCATCCATCCATCCATCCTTACATACATACAGGGAAACGTTTCATCGCAGTCCAGGGATACGTCTGTCGTAGCCTGGGCATCGATTGATATGGGCAGCTTTATTTCTTCACATTCGAATTAGGGTGGACAGGTACTTTTCATACAGTTCTCGGTAAATGATGTTGATTTTAGTTCTTATTATGTATCGTTGCAGACATCTGAGCATAAACTAGACAATCCATTCCCTGAGGTCCAGACACCCACCTGTACGCAGCAGATGACTTCATACGTCTTCTCATGTCACCGCTTGGGCGCTAATATCCACTGTCCATAATGAATACATGCTTGTTTTTTCTCATTCGGGACTGATGTGATAGTATTAGCGGAGATGTTTTTGTATATATATATATTTTTTTAATGCAAGGAAGATGGAACCCAAGGCCAGAAGCCGAGTGAGTCTTGCGGAAGGTCGGATAAGAGTGGTTAAATGAAAGTGAAATCATTAAATTGTTCCTTGCCCCGGAAGTCCACAATTCTGCCACATGACCATCACCGTTACTATATTTTTTAGGTATTTGCTATGGATGTCAAAATTTCGCATCGTTTTTATTTATGTCTTATTTTGCGTTGGGTTCACACATCATTAATATTATTCCCTTCAGTATGAAGCCTGTATTTGAGGCTTATAAACTAGTCCATTCGTTTCTAAGTTTTGTAGATTTTATTAGTTACCTCAGTTAAATCCAAGTTACAGTTTAAATGTTCTCAGTTAAACTTGCCTTCAGATCTAAACAACAGGTAAAACGGGGACTCTAGAAGGTGTATATGATCCTCTTTAGTTGGAATATGATTCCCTTTAGTTAATCTTGCTCTCAGCTCTAAATTACAAAGCTAAAACGGGGACTCAAGTAGTTTTATATTATTCCCTTTAGTTAGTCTTGCTCTCAGTTAGATCTAAGTTACGGGACTAATATGGGGACTCTTGTAGACTCTTGTTATTGGCCTCAGTTAGATCTAAGTTACGTACCTAATGGGAACTTGGGTGTAGCGGTGGCTGGGGGAACTGCACCATTTTGCATCAGTAATGTGACTAGTAATGAGATCCCCTCCTCTCCCCTGTGCCCCTCTTCCACCTCCTCCCTCCCCTCGCATCTTCCCTGTTCCCACTCCCCCTCCTCTTCCCTTCCTTCGCCTCTCCCCTCCTCTTCCTCTTCCCTTGCCTCGTCCCTCCCCTCCCTTTCCTCTTCCTCTCTTCTATCCTCGCTTCCCCATCCTCAGTCCTTTCTTCCTCTCCAAACCTTTCATATCTTTTCCCTTTCCCATCCCCTCTTTTCCCCACTGCCTCATCCCTCCCCTTCCCTCCTCAACCTTACCTTTCCTTTTCCTTCCCCTTCTCCTTCCTCTTCCCTTCCCACTGCACTGGAACGGTAAAAAAAAATGAGCATCGCTTTCATAGGGATCCCGCTCAGCATGTAATTCAATTCCTTCGTATCCAAAGTCGATACGAAGACGGCGGGGCGATATGTGAGTGTATCCTAGGCTCTCATTAGCGAGGAAGAAGAAGACGTGGGATTAGGGACCGTCTCTAGGTAGCATAGGAGACTTTCTAGGCTAGGGGTAGTTTAGGTGGCATGGGAGACCTCCTAAGGGATTTCCAGGTGGCATAGGAGACTTTCTAGCTTAGGATTAGGTGTATTCTAGGTGCCATAGGAGACCAGCTTAGGTTTCAGGTGGTAGAGGAGGCTTAGCTTAGAATGAAAGACCGAATTCTAGGCAGCATAGGAGACTGCATTAGGATTTAGGGTAGTAGCTTAGGATTGGGGGTATTCTAGATGGCATAGGAGGCTTTCTAGTATAAGATTAAGAGTATTGAGGGTGGCATAGGAGATTTCGTAGGCCAGCAGTCTGACGAGCCCCAGAATCGAACTCAGGTGCTTCGATAGGCGAGCCGGATATGCTAACCAATACACCACAGACCCCACCCCCCCATATGAAAACAATGCCTTTCGACTCCACGTGGATAATTAAGGAGGACAGTTATTCTAAGTCTTAATTTCCCCCTAGAGTCCAACACGCAACCGTCACATCTACCCTCCATGTCCCTATTTCAGTTCTGAGTCCAAAGAGGCTGGAGGAAAGACCTCATCCAGTGGTCTCATAGTTGGGCAGGGAATCGAACCCGTGACCTTCCTGTTCCGAGCCAACTGTGCTTCCGATTACACCACCGCCACCCCCTCCACCCCCCTCATTAAGGATCTGCAAATAGAAAGAGGGAGGGAGGGGCGGGATGGGGGGGAGGGGGGATGAACTAGTAAGGGGAGTAGGGATGGGGGAGATCCTTAGGGGGACGGGTTCGGGAGGAGGGGTGGACTGGTGAAGGAAGGCAGATTGGTGGAGGGAGGGATGGGTTGGGGAGAGGGTCGGGTTGGGTCGAGGGGGATGGGGAGAGGGGAGTCGAAGAAGGGCGGATCGGGAGTGGGAATTGAGAGTGGGGAGGGGGAATTGCGAAAGTTGGGGCTAGGTAGGGGTGAACTGAGAGAGAGGGGGGGATGGGTAGGAAAGATTAAGAGAGAGTGGGGATGGGGAGGAAGAATTAATAGTGGGGGAATGGGAAGGGGAATTGAGAGAGTGGGAGTGGGGAGGATGGGGAGAGAGAGTTGGGGGAGAGGGGGGGGTATTTCGGTAATTGCTGACACAGGATACCGGTAGTTGGCGTCGTTAGCGGCAGCCAGTTACGCCAACGAGGTAGTTTGGATTGTTTGTGTGTGGATTGTTATTATTAGGGAGAAGCCGCGTCGATCCGATTGAAGCTGTAGGGACGAGAGGAGGGAAGAGGTGGGGGAGGGAGGGAAGGAGCGGAGGAGATGAGAGAAGAGATGGAGGAGGAAGGGAAAGAGTGGAGGAGATGAGAGAAGAGGTGGAGGAGGGAGGGAAGGAGCGGAGGAAATGAGAGAAGAGGTGGAGGAGGGAGGAAAAGAATGAGGAGATGAAGAAGTTGTGGAGAAGATAGGAAAGACATGAGAAATTTTGTTTTTGATGACGATGACAAGAATATCAGTACTACTACTACTACTACTACTACTACTATATTGTTATTATTATTATTTTAATATTATTATTATTATTATTATTATTATTATTAATATTATCATTATCATTATGTATAGAATGCGGAGTTCTTATTGATATTGTAGATATAATTTTTTTTTTAGGGGGGTGGGGATCTAGAAGGCTGGCATTCAAAGACTGTCCGAGATAGAGACTCGAAGTTTTCAAGAGTAGTGTATCTTGGTTGCAGGCGTCTTTTGGCATTTTTTTTTTCCTAGCACTAGCGCCGTGCTAGCACCCTCTGTTATTTTTTTCAGTTTTTGCCCCCCAAAAGAACTACCGAATCAATTGCCTGGCAAATGTTGCATTATGTAGTCGTCAGCATTTACTAGTGCACCTGGGTATTGATATTGAGATCCAACAAATAGTTTTTGAGATATTGGGGAAAATCAAAATGGACGCGTCATGCCTAAAAGTGCTAAGTCGGATGGAGTTTGACCGATTTTGACCAAATTCGGTGGAAATGTAGTGGGTCATGAGTGAATATGGTTTGCATAGTACTGTATAAATGACCTTGACCTTGATCACAAGGTCACAGGTCAAAATCCGTAAATATTTTTGAATCATACCAAAAGTCCCTTAAGGTGTACAGCGATACAGTGGTAAAAGTATTTTCATCTGGAGTGTGGAGGTTTTTTAATACTGCTTCAGTAATTTCAGATCTCAAATTATAGTCATATTTTGTTATTAAAATTAATTATTACAACTGTTATAATTAATTTTAATATATGAGGGAGGGGGGGTGAGTTGGGGGGAGGGGAGTCAAATGGTGGGTGACAGAGTGAATTGGAGGCGTTTTGTCTGTGGCCACCCTTTGCGGGATTAGGGCGTCGGGCTATAGATAGATAGATAGGTAGACAACTGTTACCACCACCACTCTATTATTAGTACTATATTCCGTGTTTTTTATTGAGGCGAAAATGCACTTGACAGGTTGATGATGACTGGCTGAATGCAACGTGTACAAAAAATATTTACTAACCTAAATTTCCCTCTCAGATATTTGTTGTCAGTTAATAATGCTAGGTTATGAAGTAATGTTGCATTTAGCCAATAATCACCAATCTGTCAAGTGCATCTTCGCCTCGATTTAAAAAAAAAATGAGTATAGTGTAATTGTACCAAATAATTATTACAACCAAAAATGGAGGTGACAGAAGTACGTATAAATATCCAGCGCGTAATCTCCTCATCTTAGCTTAATTAGCCCCTTCAGCTCGAGTACGTCATTATCATATTATATTTGGTATCAGAAAGATTATATAGAAGGAATAAAAAGGTCTTTGTATTGAGGGGGTTACGACGTTCATCCTGCCTCATATATCATTTTTTTTTATTTTTTTTTAATCTGGCAGAAGGAGGGTAATTCAATAACCTACTGGTGATAAAAATAAAAGTATAGGTCCCTTCCAGTACTGTGACGTCTCATGTTTGTTCTTATTGCCGTCTGTTTTTATTTGTTTACTTTTTTTTGGGGGAGGGGGGCGGGGGATCCTCATTTTGAAGTCATTGATAACCCCTTGAATCCGATGGCGTATATTTTTTTGGGGGGAGCGGTTTAATTCTGTTTTTTTTTCCATATGACTTTTGTGTGATCACTGAAGGCCTCTCGTATTGAAGAATTTACTGAATGGTGTTTTTGAAAGTAAGTTAGTAGTAAAATAGTTTATAATTAATTGTAATAGTAAGATAATTGAAATGGTCCACACACTTCGAAATGTAACTGTCTTCATTTTACGGTCACGTCTTTTTGTCAGTACATAACTTCTTACTGTAGGCGCATCTATCCATATGTCTATCTCCCTCATCTGTCTATCCCCACGTCCAACCTTCTCTCACCAGGGACTTCTCCTTACTGTACGTGCATCTATCCATATGTCTATCTACCTCATCTGTCTGTCCCCACGTCCAACCTTCTCCCACCAACATCCCTAAAATTTCTGGTCTCTCTGGCGGGCGAAGCTAACTATTCCCCACCAACACTTAAGGTTCTAAGTTGCAAGGACGCTCGGGTTTCAGTGGCACTTTTTAAACTCCTTCGGGTGCAGGAGGTAACAGGAGAGGGCTCAGGAAGGGCTGTGGTAATGGGGGAGGTGGGAGGCTAATGAATTATACCCGTAATGAGATGGTAATGCCTATTAGTAAGGACACCAACGTCGCCTGTCTTTTGTTTCGTCACGGCTCCTGGGTGAGTCGTCTGCTAAGCCTGCCCCTGATGCTCTCTCTAGCTCACTTTCTTATTAGCTAACTTTCTCACTCTCGCTCACCTTCTCATTTGCCACTTTCTCACTCCTGCTTACTCTGTTTCTTGCTTATTTTCTCACTACTATGTTCTGTCTCACGCATTTTTTTTTTTTTTTTAACCTTACACTGTCCCACTGAATCAAAAGTCTCTCTCTCTCTCTCTCTCTCTCTCTCTCTCTCTCTCTCTCTCTCTACGAGTATATCATATTCCTCCTCGCTTCTGTCCCTCCCATTAATATCCCTCTCTTCCTCTTTCCTCGCTTCCTCTCTCCCTCATTGCAACATCCTCTCTTCTTTCTCTCTCTCCTCGCATCTCCTATCTTCTCCCGGCCTTCTCTCCCTCCCCATCTCTCCTCCCCCTCTTTCTCTCCCCTTTTCTCCCGCCCGCTCTCTCCCATACACGCCTCCTCTGTGTCTCACGCAAATATTGAAGGGATGATGTTGCTCTCGGTGAAGGGGTCTTTGTGTATCTCCTATGTGGTGTGTGTGTGTGTGTGTTTGTGTGTGTGTGTGTGTGTGTGTGTGTGTGTGTGTGTGTGTGTGTGTGTGTGTGTGTGTGTGTGTGTGTGTGTGTCTGTCTGTCTGTCTGTCTGTCTGTCTGTCTGTCAAGGGTGAGAGGGAGAGTGAATGTGTGGATGAGTGTTTGGATTTGATTTGGCTATTTGTGTGTGTGTGTGTGTGTGTGTGTGTGTGTGTGTGTGTGTGTGTGTGTGTGAGAGAGAGAGAGAGAGAGAGAGAGAGAGAGAGAGAGAGAGAGCTATACGCCGAAATAAACCATTAAGCGAGGTGTGTTAGGAGCCTCCAAATTTAACAACACATCACAGACTGTACTGGATCTCTTATTATTATTATTATTATTATTATTATTATTATTATCATTATCCCATTTTTGTTTTGCGGGGCGACGTATAACTTCTCCAGAGTATTAAAATTTACCAAGAACCGATATACATAATTAGACTTGCAATCTTTCCCCTGTAATAACTAAGGCTTGTTTTTGTAGGATGGAGAAGAGACAAGGGAAGATTTGCACTCTCCCTTTCCTTCCTGCGTTAAGAAAAAAAAAAAAAAGCACAGTTACGACAGCGAATTGATCAAAAGTTTGTTTTTGTATCCGGTCCCAAGTTCCTTTATTTTTCACTCGTTCAGCGTCAGATCTTTTTTGTTGCCCACTAAATAATTATGCGATTTAGTATATATATAATGATTTTCAAAAATTATTAGACGAGCCGTACAACTTGCGCATATAGAAACGATCTGTGAATTACTTAAATGCTTCCGACTCCCATCAGAATCTGCAAATAACGTAACCTTTTCAGAATCTGTTTTTTCTGAATTCCCTCAATTTTTACAGTTTTCCTTAACTTCACATGAGCAAATCATCACAATTTTCGAATGATCACGTCTACGAATTGCTCTGAAATTGCCAAACCCAAGGATAGTTATTTTAACGGCCAGGTAACCATGATATTACCTAGTATCCCATGTATTTGTGAGTCTCTGCTATTCCTGCTGAGGCCACAAGGTAAACGAACTAGCCAAAGTATCTGTGAGTCTCTGCCTTTCTGACTTCCACCACAACTGTGCAAGGGAACTAGGATAGTGTGTGTGTGTGTGTGTGTGTGTGTGTGTGTGTGTGTGTGTGTGTGTGTGTGTGTGTGTGTGTGTGTGACCTTCCTCGTATCCTAGCTTAATCTAACTTAGCATAACTACTGTCTCTTGAGTTATTGTTCTTTTATCGTAACCTACGGTAACTTAATCTGGCGCACTGGCTGATTATCCTTTCTCTCAGCCCAACCCAACCCATCTAGATAGAAGCAAACCAAATCAAATAAAGCCCAACCCAACCCAACCCAACCAACCCACCCAACCCAATCCAACCCAACCCCAACCCAACCCATCCCAGCCCAACCCTGCCCAATCCAACCCGACCCGATCCGACCTGACCTAACGTAACTTTAACTAGCAGAGCCAAACACTCACTTTTTATCTCTCTGCGACTATCCCCTTCCTCCATAACCTAACCAAGCCTAACCTAACCTAACCTAGCCTACAATAACCTAACCCAACCTAACCTAACCTAACCTAACCTAGCCCAGAACTCCCACTGTCTCCTAAATTCCTATCCTTGCTCCTACTGTGAGAGAGATGAGTGGCAGGCGGTGATGATGGGTTGTGTGTAAATAATGGAGATATAATGAGGTCATAGATCATCAAAGAAAAATGGCTAAAACAGTGAGGGTATCCTTGTCCTCTGGCTTCCTGCTCACGAAATCTCTCTCTCTCTCTCTCTCTCTCTCTCTCTCTCTCTACTAAGTAAATCGTCTGGAACAAAAAAAGCCTTGACTACTGGAGTTTGTGGTGACTGTTTTTAACTTTTTGTCAAATTTTCATAGTATTAAAAATCATCTAGGTTAGCTGGAATTAAAAAAAAAAATCCTGTAGCTGTAGGAGTTAATGGAGATAATTTCTAAGCTGAGTAAAATCGTGTGGCGGGATCTAGAATTGAAAGAGAGAGAGAGAGAGAGAGAGAGTGAGGTCTAATTTAAGGGATCAGTAAGGGTTTAAATGGAGTTGTCTCTACCCCTTCTGTGAATAAGGCATTTCTTAAACTGAAAGAAATTGCTTGACGGTAGAAGAAAGGGAACGTGCTGTGTGTTACTCTAGCGATTTTGTAGAGTGACCCATTAAATAACCTAAGTGTCGGTAGAGGCCTTCGGTAAGTAAATAATGAAAGATAAATATTGCCTGGATAATATACCGGTAAAAAATATTATATAGGAACTGGAGAGCATAGATGATGATAGATGATGCTATGAAGTTTCGTTGGGAATAATGTTAAAAATTTAAGTAGAAATATAAGGCACTATTTTAGGGTGGCCTGATAATGTGCATGATTATAGACGAGGTTATAAATTTTCTTGGGATATAATTGAATAACTTGGCTTTTTTATTTATTTAGTGTTGTCTGACTCCCTAAATTTTATAAGAAGTATTGGAGAAGACATGAATTGATTAGTGGATGATTATAGCTGATTCTTCAAGGGGAACAGAGTGAAATGTTGGATGATTATAGATACTGTTATGTCGTGGGAGATAATTATAGAACCCAGTACGTAACTTGTGATTGATTATGAAAGTCTTGACAGATAGTTTTACAAGAGAACGTAGTTGATAATTATAGCTCTCAGTATGCAGTATAATTCGCGATAAATTATATAAGTGCTCAATAAAGTATTATAAAGTGCGATACCAAGTGCGTGTGGACAGGTATATCGTACATATATAGGAACCAAGGGACAGGTTTATAATTCATAACTTATAGCCTAGATTATATACAAGTAGAGAATATTTATGAGACTCAGTGAGTAAGTAATCTAGATAATATTTTGGTACAGAATAGAAATAAAGTCTGTAACCCGGAAAATATACAGGAAGTATACAAGGCGCAAACTTTCAAGGTCACTGTCGCAAGGAAAGTAGGAAAAATTATAGACCTCAATAACCGAGGAGATATTATAGAGGAACTTTGGATATTTTATAGTGGTCCTGGATGATAGGAACGAACTCTGTATTAAATAACTTAGAAGCTGTTGAAGGCTCTAACTTTGAAGGTCACAGTCTAGTCTCGTGTCTGGTCTTGCTGGGTATGGTTACACGTTCATGCAATCATACCACTTGATGGAATCGTTGCTTCTGCGGTAAAGTCTGCTAGCTGTTTGGCCCGTATCGGCAAAACAAATGTACAGCCGCGTTCATTAGTAGGGGTACACATTCTTATATTATGTACTGTGATGTCCATTGATGGTGGGATGTGGAACTGCTTCATTTATTGTTTTACTGTCATGGTTGGTGAGATGTGGAACTGTTTTACTTACTCTCTGCAGTTTAGATGATTGGTAGTGTATGCTAGCTAACTGAATGTACGGTAAAATCTGCCGTTAATAGAACTCTGCCGGTATATGAACGATAAATACTGATGAGTACTTTTTATAGGCGATAAAAATAATCTGAACTTTTGTAAATGTAATAAGTAAAAAGGGAGGTTAAGGATAGTTCAGCGTCACGGTACTTGAGGAGAGTAAGGATAGTCTAACGTGTCAGTACCTAAATAAATTAAGGATAGTCCACTGAAGGAGATTAAAAATAGTCCGTCACAGTACAGGCAGAGATTAGGGATAGTCCAACGTCACAGTACTGAAGGAGTAAGGATAGTCCAAAGAAATGAAGGGATAGTCCAAAGAAATGAAGGATAGTCCAGCTTCAGGGT
>NC_136965.1:3382500-3435000 GCF_032717465.1 Coenobita brevimanus | reverse complement strand
GAGAGAAAAGGAAAGATGTGACGCTATAATATTTAGCAACAAAAAAGAAAGGAAGTGATAATGCATTATTTTGGCACAGGTCACACCGCTACAATAAGAGGAATAGCATCCCGGTTCATCTCGACCGACGCTATTGTCTCCCTCCAACTGTCACCATAAGACGAGGTAGCAAAATCAGTAAGAGAAAAATGCGTGTATAATTCCAGCATTCAAAATCGCATCCTAAAAATATATCATCCGCGTTCATCTCGACCCTCGCTACCATCTCGATCAACTCAGTCACCACGAAGACGCAGACAGGAGGAGCCGACGTAGCGCCCCCTTCGGCCTACATCGTCCCACTGAGCCAATCGCACCAATGACATCTCTTAAAGCCGAGGGGGAGAGTACAACTGGAACGGGAATGATTCTGGCCGCGCGCGCACCATGTGGATACGAGTCCCAGATTCCAGACCCGTATTCCCATTTCATTCACAGAAACTATTCCCAGAGGCCAGAGAGGGAGAGGGAGATGCCGCGCGCAACAAGTCTCCCCTCTTTCAATCTTCTTGTTTCTTCTTCCTCTCTAACTTCAGAAATACCTTCCAAATCACCTTTATTTTTCGCATGACGATTTTGGACACGTATCCTACTCCACGTATAAGAAAAAATTCTCATATTTTGAGGTGGTTTTTGGGTTCAGGGTCTGGTTTGGTCTGGCTTGGCGAGGGGTCCGGTGCCACCCCCCTACCCCCATGGAATTCCAGCCAGAGCATTAACAAGCCGAAAAGGAATGGGAAACGGGGAAATGATTTGGTGAGGCGCCGACTGTGCGAGAGGGGAAGGGAGGCTGAGTGAGTCATGGTTAGGGTGTGTGTGTGTGTGTGTGTGTGTGTGTGTGTGTGTGTGTGTGTGTGTGTGTGTGTGTGTGTGTGTGTCTCCAGGGTTTCTCTGTGTACATTTTAGAGTTTAGTGTAGTAGAGTCCGTACGTGTAAAAAAGATGTGATTATTTGTTTCTTTCTGTGTGTGTGGGGGGGGGGTGTTTGTATGTACATGTGCTTGTACACATGTGTACATGGTGAAGTTGGGTCTGTTCTTGTTTGTATGTATATTCCATCGTCATTTTTGGGATTTCCTGTGTGTGTGTGTGTGTGTGTGTGTGTGTGTGTGTGTGTGTGTGTGTGTGTGGGTGTGTGTTTTATAGGTTGTTGTAACAGGAGTGTCGACATTGATGGATGTGTTTAAGTCATGCTTGTGTGTGTGTGTGTGTGTGTGTGTGTGTGTGTGTGTGTGTGTGTGTGTGTGTGTGGTCAAGGGTCGCTGCACTTCACGCCTTTGTGTGTCCGGTTTCCATCCGATAGTGGAAATGTTTGGTGTCCATCTCCTTCAGGTATTGCCAAATCCTTCATCATTGTCATCAACATTACACCTCTATCATTTCTCTCTCACCTCTAAAATTTCTTTCTCACCTCTAGAATTTCTCTCTCACCTCTATAATATCCCTGGCATATGCATTCTCATCCATAAGTTAATAGAGTAGTGAAATTTTTTGTGTGGGAAAGATATTTTGCCTACTGCAGTACACAGATCTTTACTCTCTACATCTGGTCACTTTATTTTTGGGGTAAATTTGCCATCTCTTCATTTATATCCAGTTTCAAAAATGCTGTAATAGTTGCGTATTTTTTAACACTTGAAATCTTTATTACTGAAAAGAATACGCAAAGCCCATACTCTGTTCACTTCATCTTGGCGTAAATTTGCCATCTCTTCTTCTTTTCATGTTTAGTTTCAATCGTAAGTGAGCAGAGCTGGGGGTATATTTTTAGTCTGAATGTTTGATTGGTTTGCTGAAGACACAAAACTATATGTAATTTTCCATCTCCATCTTGAATGCATGGTTATAACAAGGGATTAACATAAATATGGTATTAGTTACGCAGACGTCCATGGAAGGAATATAAAGCCGAAGTATTGCCCTATTCCACTGAGCTACGAGAGAAAAAACATTAGACGAAAATCTCAGCCAAGTTAAGATGCACGACCTATACCAACTGGCGAGCGTTGAGAGTGTGATGCTAGCGACGCCTTTCTCTAGGCATTCAATTTCAGGAATGCCAGACGACTGTAGAAAATTAAAGGACATCGTGGCGCTTATTTTTAAACTTTGCAGTGCTTCAGTTGTGTGTAATTTCGCTTGTGTTTACTCTTATCTTCACCCTTAAAGCAGGCAAAGGATTCATAAAGCAGAGTGGAAAAATAGTGTGAAATATTAGACAAATATTTATGGTACTGTGACTGTACGTACTGAAAAATTAGCTAAGATTGAGAGTGCGACCCCTGTAACAGTCTTGCATCTCGGTAGGAGGACCGAAGGGCAATGTATATATTAATTTTTTGTTTGTTTTATCGAGATTCGGTTCAGACGGCATCTTTTTAATATATGTTGCGTTTCATTGGGCTTAAACATTTTTATCTCTTGTACCTTCTCAAGATAAAGTTCATAATACATTGCCATATGGGGAGATTAAATTTAGCCTTAAAAAATTTTGTTCCATATTGATGCAAAAGTCTTGGAAGCCATTTGGTTTTCGTATCACTTTTAATATCATCGGAAACAGTAATTGGCGAGATCTTTTTTAAAAAATCTGTCAAAAAGGCGTACCATAATATTTCTGTCTCTGTCATCAATTCCATAAACGCTAAAAATTGCCCCAGGTTCCCAGGGCATTGGTGTAAAATGCAGTACATTGTCATTAGGATTAGCATGTTAGGGAAATGTGTCTGTCTCAATGCCATCCTTAAGATTCATTCCTTTTCTCCTGGTACAGTTCGTGAGTTTCCACTGTACCATCTTTGTTCTAGTGCTGATTTTCCAGTGCTGATTTCAACTACTGATAGGGCTTGAAATCTAAATTCAAAATAAATAGTTAAATAGGCTTCTGACTTGCTGAACTCTGGTACAGTATAGAACTTCTGTGATTTTCCCCCAAAGGATTTACAGAACAGAGTCGTCACGTCATTTTATCGGGCCATCGGTATTGATTATTTTATTGTTACTGGTTCAGCGTGTTTTAGAGCGGCACGTTTGATGTCTGTATCGGGGGAAACATGAGCACGGGATTTTTTCATTATTTCAGTCTTGATGGATGAGTGTGTAAGTTTTATAGATGATAGAACTTGTGGGTTTGTAATAATTTTGGTGATGAATTGATGATGTTTTTGGTGATAATGAAATAGTGAATCTGTTGACGTAGTTCGTATATTCTTGCTACCCCCAGACGATATTCACTCATCTTATGGGTGACCTTTTATGGATGCGGCCAGTGATAGGAACATGTAACTCCTCTTGAATGGTAAAGTCTCTCCTGCACTGAATTAAACAGAGTGGAGATAACAGGAGTGAAATAATTAATACATCAACGGATTGAAAAGATTAAAGACAACTTTCTCTAGCTCTTCACATCCCTCTGTCTTCCTCTTCCCTCTTTCTTCCTGCGTACTCCCTCGTGTCTCTAACTCACATCCGTTTTCACACACTCTCCCTCCTCACCCTTTCTTCTTTCAGTCCCCCTTTGCCACCCTTCCTCTTGCCTTCTCACCCTTCCATTCCACCTCCTCCCTCTTATCTTTCCTCTTGGTTCATTAATCTTTCGTTTTATCCCTTTCCCTTCCTTTCTCTCTTCCTCTCTCTCTCTCCCACTCCTTCCTCATCTTCCTGCTTCTTATTTGTGTATTTCCCTTCCACCATCTTTCCTTCCACTCGGTCATGTCCCTCTGAATCCTTCTTCATTTCCCTTTTCATTTTCATTTCCCATCCTCATCCTTCCTTCTTGCTTCCGCCCTGTTTTTCCTCACCCTTCCTCTCCCCCTCTCCCTTTCAAAGCGTTTCCTCCCTCTCTCCCTCACTCTCCCCTTTTCTCTAGCGTCATCCTTGTACTCATTTCCATCCTCCCTCCCTCTCCCTAACCCTCTCTCCCCTCCTACTTATTCTCTCCCTCCCTTTCTCTCCCAAACTCTTCCCTCTGTACTCATTCCCTCCCTCCCTCTCCCCTTCCCTCCACCCTTTGCCTCCCTCCAAAGCCGACTCAGATTATAGGGTTAATATTTGTAGCCAACTCTTTGTCTTGTATTGATTTTTTTATTCCCCCCCTCCTCTCTCTCTCTCTCTCTCTCTCTCTCTCTCTCTCTCTCTCTCTCTCTCTCTCTCTCTCTCTCTCTCTCACAGATATAGCTATCTATATATCGCCACACACACACACACACACACACACACACACACACACACACACACACACACACACACACACACGTGGAGGGTAACTGGCGGCATATGTATCTTTGTCTGTCAGTCCTTCTAGTCCTGAGCTTTATAAATTTGCTCCATGTTAACGTCATTATTTATTTATTTATTTTATTCATTCATTTATTCATTTTTTTCTAACTATTCTCTAGCGTCCAAAACTAGTGTATTGAAAGGGATATGAAGCTTGTCTCCCACCTCCTGTTAAAAAAAGCCTCTAAACTGAATAAAATCGTCTGGTATTAGCAAGAATGAAATAGAAAGATTGCCGGCTTGCTATGTGGGGTGAAGGACTATTTATTGCGTCTTCTTCAGGGTCATTGATGCGGTGGTCGTTGTGTTTGTGTGTGTGTGTGTGTGTGTGTTACATCTACGAACACACACACACACACACACACACACACACACACACACACACACACACACACACACACACACACACACACACACACAGCTGTAGAATTGTGTCAAGGTTACGACCATTAAAACCGTGTCTCTAGTTTTAAAGGTTGAGAGAGAGAGAGAGAGAGAGAGAGAGAGAGAGAGAGAGAGAGAGAGAGAGAGAGAGAGTGAGAACCCCCTGGCGAGGACGATCGATAACCTACAAATGTGAATCCCTATGTTCGACGACAGGAAGGGTGTGTGTGTGTGTGTGTGTGTGTGTGTGTGTGTGTGTGTGTGTGTGTGTGTGTGTGTGTGTGTGTGTTTGTGTGTGTGTGTTTGTGTGTGTGTGTTTGTGTGTGTGTGTGTGTGTGTGTGTGTGTGTGTGTGTGTGTGTTCGAGTTTCATTTCCCTTGTGTATGCATAATGACGAATGTATATATAATTAACCATTTACATCCTAAATTCTACTACTACTACTACTACTACTAACACACACACACACACACACACACACACACACACACACACACACACACAATTTCAGACGGCAAATAAAACCCTGAATCGCCCAGCACACGTAGCTTCGTCCAGCTTACATACAAAGTGCCATTTTGTGTGTGATATTAAGAGCAGGGCATAAATGTCACTGGGCTGAGGTGTGTGTGTGTAGGTGAACGACTACGGCAGGTGAAAGTCAAGCCTCGATGCAGTGTCGTAATATTTATCATTTATGCATTTATTTCTTTATTCTGCCAGTGATAGGATTAATTATCAAGTATTTTTATTTTTTATTTTTACTCTTCCAGCAGTGACGTGTTCTCATTTATTTATTTATTTATTAATTGATCTTATTTCCTGCAATGTCCCTGTTTTTATCTTGCTCTAGGACCCCAAAAGACTCCTTTAGGTCTCCCCTCTGCCACCACTTCCCATGACCCTTATTCTACCCCATTGTTAGTTTCACGGTGATTAGGACATTTATTAGAGAGAGAGAGAGAGAGAGAGAGAGAGAGAGAGAGAGAGAGAGCATATCGAGGCCACACAAGAAGGCGTCCCTCTCCAGCAGCATTATAATAGAGCATGTATAATCGTTCTGGGCCGTAGCTACCTGCACTCTGAAATGTGGGATGCAGGCTAATCACATCTAACAGTCCCAGGTGTTCCGATAATGACCTTCCAAATGTGAGGGTCGTCCTTACTCCTTTGCGCACTCAGTTTTAATAATATGACCTTAGTAGTTATTGTTGTAGTTCTGGGTTCATCTCAGAGTGAACCCAGTGGACCGCAGGCTGAAGTTGTCCTCTTCCTGCAGCCCACCATCCTCATTTTAGGGGATAGGGAGGAAGCTTAGCAGAGTTTGTATTGCCCTGCAGTGAAGCCACCTAGTTAGATAAGTGCCACCACGTGAAGGCGTATGTGGATGAAGCGAAGGGAAGTGTATATAACCGTGCAGTGGAGCCGTGTAGTTATATCAGTGCCACCACGTGAAGGCGTATGTGGATGATGCAGTGGGAAGTTTGTATAACCGTGCAGTGGAGCCGTGTGGTTATATCAGTGCCACCACGTGAGGGCGTATATGGATGAAGCGAAGGGAAGTGTGTATAGCTGTGCAGTAGAGTCGCGTGTTTACATCAGTGTCACCACGTGTAGGTGTAAATGGGTGAAGCAAAACTAATTCCCCTCATCATCTCCATCTGCTGCCCCACCGCGCCGGCCACAGTACCAGGCCTGAACAAAGCACACGCCTGATGGGATCCAGATAGCCCTGGGATAACACGCCCAGACAAAGCTATCGTCGTCTTACGTGGGGTATGGGGCTCTTATCGCATAGTTCTGTGTAATGGGGCTATCTTGGGGCTACGCTGAGGCTACGGTGTCATACTAAGCGTCCCCCAGCTTGCCCTCCCCTCCGCCTCTCTCTCTCTCTCTCTCTCTCTCTCTCTCTCTCTCTCTCTCTCTCTCTCTCCCTTTTCGTCACCTATACCCCTTTTATCTCTCACCACAACCTCTCTTCATTTCTCAGTTTCCTCTTCCACTTCCCTTCTTCCCCTCTCCTTCTTCCCTCTTTATTTCCCCTTCTCACTCCTTCCTCCCTCTCTCTTTCCCCCTTTCTCCCTCCCTCTCTCTCCTTTCTCCCTTTCTCTCTCCCTTTCTCCCTCCCTCTCTCCTTCATCCTCCACTTATCTATCCATCTCATCCTATCTTTCCCTTTTCTCTCGATCCACTGTCGTTTTTCCTCTCTCTCCCCCCACCTCCTCCCTATCCATATCTTCCCTATTCTCTTTCTGTTCCCACTTCCATCCCTCCCTTTCTCCTTTCCTTCTCTCCCTCTCTCCTCCTCTTCCCTCCCCTTCTCTCTCTCTCCCCTCCCCTTCTCTCCCTCTCTCCTCCCCTTCCCTCAATCTTCCCTCCCCTTCTCTCCCTCTCCCCTCCCCTCCCCTCACAGCTTCCCTTCTTTCTCTTCCCTTAATTAATGTGTGCCCTGGTAAATTTCTCCCTTACATCCGGGTTTCGTCACCGAGAGAGAGAGAGAGAGAGAGAGAGAGAGAGAGAGAGAGATGATTGCGTGCGTGCGTGTGTGCGTTCTCCTATAACTTTATTAACACTAATGGATTATTGTTTTTTTAATGCCCAGTTGTTATTATTTTATTTGCACCAGCGAGATAAATGAGCAAACGGAATTTATGTTTTGACAGACGGACACAAAACATGGATCCTTCTTCGTCTATAATTAAATGATGATCCAAAAAATGCCAAGAGAAACGGGTTCCAATCGCCTAAATCACTGACAGTTGAGCCGACATGGAATCATTACTATTATCGGGACATTCACACAAAACGAAGGGCCTGAGAAAGTTGTGGCCAAGTGGTTAGAGAGATTGCCTGGTATTTGAGTGGCCGTGAGTTCGATCCTAGGATATTATAGAGGAAAGTTTGACGATATTTGTTGAGACGTATTACTGATCTTCCACAAATTCACTGGCACATCGTAAAAACAAACCCGCTAATATCGTCACTGTTATTTAGTTTTGTTTTGTTATGAAGTGCTTTGTTGCTGTATAAGTGACTACAATAATATATACATGCATAGCTTAAGCAAGTTTATGAATACAGTTCCAGACACTTTGGTATTTATTCTTGGTTATGAAATCCTTTTTAAAACTGTCTGTGAGCGAATGCAAAGGTACCGTATAAACAAGCCGTCACATACATAACAATCTCAGGAGCGTTTGTAAATATGGAACCAGAGAATGACGAGTACACAACAAAAGCTGAGTTAAGAAAGTGCGTAAATATGGAACCAAACGATGACGAATGTCAGTACACAACATAAGCTCGAGAAGGTTTGTAAATATGGAACGGGACGATGACGAACGAAAGGATATTACCAGTCACTTTTTGTTGAGCAGCTGTCGGCAGTGGGGGGAAGGGATTGATAGGGGGGAGATGGAGGGCTGGGGTGATCAGGGGGAAGGTGGGGAGCTGTGGGGATGTAAGGGGGAAAGTGGGGGCTTGAGGTGATGAAGGGCAGGGGAGGGTCCTTAGGAGATGATGAGGGAGGAGTGTAGAGGCAACGGATAGGGGGAAGGTGGGAGGTTGAGGGTGATAAGGGGGGAGGTGGGGGTTGGGGTTGATGAAGGGGGAAAGTGCGGGCTTGGGGGTGATTAACGGGGAGGTGGGGGGCGCTTGGTTGATAAGGGAAAAATGTAGAGGCAACTGTGTCAGATTTCCACCCTTACCTGCAGTGGCCGCGTTGTCTTCCTTACCTTTGTCTGAGAGATAGAGTTGGAGCTGGGCAGGGAGGGGGACGGGAGACTTTTGAGCTGCGGTGGCTCGGTGGTTAACGGGCTCATCTCCTGATACGTGTGCCTCGAGTCCAAGGTTCAAACCCTCACCTGGCGTGCCTTGAAATGAGTGCTTGAACTTGAGGTGGGTCAGATTTGGAGCAAGCATGTATAGAGAGGCTCGGGGAAAGAGGGAATTTAGTCATAAGTATCCTTGCTGTATAATAACACTGAAAAAATTGTGTCTTAGATAAATGGATAAATGATAATAGCCTAAAATAAAGAAGCCGTCTTGATGAAAAGGTTGCAAATCAAAGCATCATTTATTTTCAAGGCCTTGGAGTTTTGCAGCACTTGCACGTAATTGTTTTCGTTGCAGTTTACTACGAGTGGTTTATCGTGACCCGCATTAAATCGCAAGAATGAATTACAAAAGAAGTCCTGTTCCTGAAGGAGTTAATTGGCCCAGGAGGACACATAGGGAAAGGCCTGACAGAGGAAGGAGGGAAGGACGTGGTTGTGTGAAGTACAGACAGGGGCAAAAGTTCTCCAGGAAGCAGGGAGGGAGAAAGGAAGGAAGGAAGGAAGGAAAGGAGAAAGGAAAGAAGGAAGGAAGGACGTGGTTGTGTGACGTACCGACAGGGCAAAAGTTCTCCTGTTGCACTCGTCTGCTGTATATTTAACCTCTTTAATCTGCTAACTATTTTTTGTATTATCCTATCTCTAGACAACTTTGTTTAACTTGGAAGGACCACAAATACCATGCGGATTTATCAAGGCGAAATTTAATTTAATCCATACAGTTTAAAAATCTCTCGTCAGCTGAATATAATTGTCTCGGGATAGCAGAAATAATGATAATGATAAAAATAATAATAATAATAATAATAATAATGATAATAATAATAAGTACGTCCTTTAGCAGAACGGGTTGTCATGTCAGTTACTCTCCTCCCAGACGCATCATATCAAAGAGAATCACCTATGAACAGAAAGACATGCCAAGCCTCTCTCACCTAAGAAATATTAGCCAGCAGGAACATGGAGGAAGGAAGAGGAGAGGTGAAACATTAAGCTGACTCTTGGTTCCGACTGTATGTGGGGCGTGGAAAGGGGGAAGAGGAGGTGAAATATTAGTTGAACTTTTTTTCTCGACTGTTCCTTGGGCGTGAATCGACTCTTGGGCAAAAATAATTCGCGACAATTAAAAGTAAAATGAATGGCTTCGTTCCCCCTCGTCATGGCGGTTCCAGCTTTAATGTAATCACAGAAGAAGGAATTATTAATGGCGGGTAATCAGTACTTGGTCAGGGCTCCGCTAGGGGGCTGGGGAGGGGAGGACGGAAATGGAGTTGAGGAGAGAGAGAGAGAGAGAGAGAGAGAGAGAGGGAGGGAGAGAGAGAGAACTGTGTTTGTGAGGAAGAGGGAATGCGAGTTTGTCAGAATGTGTGTGTGTTGTGATTTTATTCGACTCAAGATAGAGAGTGAGAGACAAACGAGGAGAGTGTATGTGTGGTAGAGGGAAAGTGAGACTGGGGAGACCGAAAGTGAGATGGAAGGATGGAGTGGAGTTAGGGGAAAGGCAGGGTAATGGCAGGGAACAGGGCGGCATGGAGGCGATTTGTTTGTGGCCGCCTCATACTGGATTAAGACGTCTTGCTATAGATAGATAGATAGATGGAAGAGAACCCCATGTAGCTAAAGGATTAAGGAGAGCTAGATCCATTTCTAACCCCTATGAAAAGTCTGAGTTATTTACCTTGAGACTTCTCGAACTTCATGTCTTAGATTTAGCCTTCTTTAAGTCTTTCACTGCTCTTGGGCACGTCTGATCTAAAAAGAAATAAACAGAAAAGTCTGGTAATTTCAAGGATAAAAGCAAAAGAGAAGAAGTAAGAGGAGGTTAAGAGGATTATTACTGTATTGGGGAAGGGAGGGGACGAGATGAGAGGCACGGGATCTTTGGACAGCACCACTCCTATTAGCAGGACACCATAACCAATACCACCGTCACCACATACCACTCACCAATACCACTATCACCATACACCACTACCATGCCTCCTCATATTCAGGTAACTGGGACATAATCATCATCATCATCATCATCATCATCAAACTACTCACCATCTTCCACGACAGTCTCACCACATCTATCGCCCAAGTCTGCATTATCATCATCATACACCAGCCTTATCATCACTATCACCACATACCACCCTCATGAGCATCACCACACACCACCCTCATTACCATCACCACACACCACCCTCATCAGCATCACCACACACCACCCTCATCAGCATCATCACACACCACCCTCATCACCATCACCACACACCACCCTCATCACCATCATCACACACCACCACACCCATACAACCCCGCGTTCACGCCACTCTTCCCACACCTATTGGTCGACTCTCAAAACCGGATGGAAATAATTACACTGGTCGAGAGTGATCATCCTGGCCAAACTCTCTGTCTGTCTGGTTGGCGGAGGTGAGTGAGGTGGTTGGACGGCGGGACTAGCTATCTTTTGCAGTTCTCTGTTGGGCCAGTCTTCCTCTACCTACATGTCCATTTTTGCGATCTGAGGGCTTAGTCTGCAGGGTTTTTCTTGCGACGTTCTTCTTTATTGATGTGTGTGTGTGTGTGTGTGTGTGTGTGTGTGTGTGTGTGTGTGTGTGTGTGTGTAGTTTTTCCTCTGGTGAACTATTGTTCCTTTTCCTTCTCACCCATTCTTATGATCTTGTGATACTCATCTTTTTCCTACTTTTAAATTTTCCTTTGGCTCACTCCTCTTCCTAGTTACCCTTTTTCATGATGTTGATTTATCCTGCATCTTTTTTTGTCATGTTCGTCAAATTACTGTTTTTTTTTTTCTAGTTTTCCTTGCAGTTTTCTTTTGACTCCTTCTATTCCATCTCAGCTATTACCGGTATTATTATCTCATGACTTGCATTGTGTTTTGTGTTGATGGATATTTGCCTTATTGTGTCACCATTTTCATCCTTGTTTCTCCACCCTCCTCTTCCTTCTCACCCATTTCCATGATCGTATCACATCTTGAAATTTGTTTTGTGATCTGAACTGTTCTTGGATATGCGTCCTAGTACTATTGCTTATCATTATTTTGATTTTTTAGATTCCTTTGCAGTTTTCTTTTGCCCCACTAAGTGTTATTTCGTGATCTCTTGTTGGGTATATGTCTTGTTACTGTGTCACATATACTAAATTGTTTGCTGTTCATATTTTTCTTTGCAGTCTTCTCTTGTCCATGTCTCCCCTTCCTTCACACCTGTTTTCAAGATGTTACTTATTCCTCTTTGTTTTGTGATCCTGGATAATTGGATTTTTTTTTTTCCACAGCCTGGAGTTATATCCTGTTTGCAGTTTTTCTCCTCGTCCATTCCTCTTCCTCCTCACCTATCTTTATGATTTTTTTTTTTTATGGTTCTCGTTTCTTTGATCTGTTTTGGATATTCGCCTCCGTGCTATGTTATTTTCTTACTCAGATTTCTCTTCTTATAGTTTACTTTGCATCTTTTTCCTGGTTCAGCCTTGCAGTTGCTAACCTTTATTGTTCAACCTTGTAATTGCTAACCCATATTTATCATCATTTATCCCGCGGTGAGCACTGTGGCCATCATTTTTTTTTTTCCTTTAATCACCTTATTACTAGTTTTGAGTTTATTTTTTTCTGTAATTATGCAGTTTATTGACAGTGCACTACCTGGTTGAGGGAACGTATGCTGTTAGGTTACCGTGTTTTCGTTTTACTTGTGTTTCAGTTTATGTATGATTTTTTTTTTTTATGCAAGGAAATGTATGAAAAATATTTAGTGTTTTTTTAATGCAAGGAAATGTATGAAAAATTTAATGTTTTTTTTTTTTATGCAAGAAAGAAGGAACCAAAGAACAGAAGCCCGCAAGATTGTGCCTTCCAAGAATGAACAAAAACAACATAACAGAGAGCCAAAATCAAGATCTGTTCATTTCGAGATGCCTGGACACACTGCCTTTGAATGAGAAGAAAATGCACGATGCTATCCAGGAAAACTGAACGTTGAAATGAAACACGCCATTACCTTGTTTCGTTTCGTTTCCGCGTCTGGGAAGGTAGTATTAAAGTAAATGACAATATTTTACTTAGTTTTTATCTTTGTTTCTGAAATTGGGATGGCGAAGGTTGTTACAGCGCTTTTGTTTACTCTTACAAATATCCATACTCCTTTCATTTTAGTTAATGACCAGGTGTAGTCAGAATGGAGGGTTAATTTGACTAGTAACCAAGGAGACTCAGTCCTACCCCATGACGAAGGTACATAGAATTTCACGCAACCACAACATAGTATATGAGTTGTGGAAGTAGGCCAGTTCCCTCAGATGAAAACAAGCTATAATGATAAATGCCAGTGAAAGGAAACATGTAATTAGAACACAGTATTTCACTTTAATCATTGTTTGAATCAGCAGTATGAGACGATTTTTTATATTTTTTTTCGGTAAATGTAATAAGTAGGATTAGTAGCGATATTTTACCGATAAGAGGAAACATACGACATTAGAATTACTTTATGTGTCCTGTTGGGGGGTAAGAGAACCTTGAGAGAGAGAGAGAGAGTCCCGGTAAAGACGCCTCCTCCAAAAGATCCCAAGCTGGAGCCGACATAAGTAATCCCGATTGTACATCCCAATTTGTCGTCGAGCCTTTTAACGACGAACCCCCTCCTTTACCATCCAGGTCCCCTTTTTCCCTCCTTCCCTTGTGTGTGTCTTCCTTTTTATACGCTTGGATGGTGTATCTTTTTCCTCGTTTTTTTTATACGTGTACTGGAGGGGGGTCTAGGCTGGCTATTGTTGGGAGGTGGGTCATTGGAGAGAGCTCATCTATGCCACCCCACTACCTACCTGCCTACCTACCTACCTACCTACCAACCTACCTACCTACCTACCTACCTACCTACCTACCTACCTACCTACCCACCTACTTACCTACCCCATCTTATCTCCTACTTACCTGCCTATCTATATGTCTTTCTGTCTGTCTGTGTATATACCTATCGCTCTGTCTGTCAACTTTCCCCACGTATACTTCCTGCTATTTACCATCCTACCTACCTAATCACCTACCTGTCCTCCACATAACGATATCCTCGCCCACCTTCTTACTGACCTACATACCCCTACCCCCATCTACCTACCTGCTTGTGCTTGCTTTCCTACCTACTTACCTACCCACTCTCCCCACATACCCTTTCATCCACTGTCCACCTTCCAACCTACTTACCCTCCCCTCTGCCTACCTACCCTCCACCAAGCTCCTTACCTCCACACCTCATCTCTCCCTCCAATTTACCCACCTGCCCACCCTCCTTACCTACCCCCTCCCCACCACCTACCTTTTGTGTTATCTTCTGATCTGGGGCTCATTGGCTGCCCATGTAGTGACAGGCGACCCAAACAGATGTATTGTGTTTTGCCTGCCACCCAGTACCACCCCAAAAAATACTCCTGAAACCCTGACCCATTTTTTTTTTTTTTTCGTGAAACTGTGTTCTTTTTCGTGAACTATAAATGTTTTTCTCTTGAACCCCGACTCCCATTTGCTTATATATTTCTTTTAAAAATTCCTGTATATATATATATTTTTTTTTTGTACCGTGAACCGTAACCCAAGAGTAGTTTTATTTTTCTTTCATGAACTTTAGTTATATGTGGCATTTTTTTCGTGAACTTTATTGAAATCCATCTTTATTTATTTTTCCTGAACCTGAACTATACCGTATATAATTTTCTTGACATGGGACTCAGATTTACCGTACTGGCTATATTATTTACTTGATATGTGACCCAGATTTAAGTTCATAATTTTCCCTTTTAAACCTATGTATAATTATGTATAGAAGTTTGGCCGAAACCTATCACTCTCTCTTTTTATTGTTATTTTTGTTTTACCTTAATGTGTTTATATATAATTCTTCTTGATGTCTGGTCCAGATGTTATAGATAGATAGATAGAACATATAGGTAAATAGATAGATGGCTTGCTAGATAGATAGATCGATCGATATTTGTAATCCTACACTCAAGTTTATCTATATATATATTTTTTTCAATCATCCCTGGGGCCAAGACATCCCTTAACACTAAATTGTTTAAGTAAAGAGTAATTTTCAAGATTTATAATAATTATGTCGTAGATCGCGTGTAATGAAAGTGAGATGCCATTTAGTAATTTCGTACTACACTTACTCGTGGCGTAGGAAGTTAACCCATTCTCCCTTACGACCTATTATTATTATTATTATTATTATTATTATTATTATAGATCGTGACATTTTGTTTTAAATATCTGACATCAGTTTGGAAAAAAACAACGTACTATAAAGTCCCATAACAACTCATGTTTAGAAGGGCTATGTGATTTATAAATGGTAGTATCTGTTAGTTGTGTGTGTGTGTGTGTGTGTGTGTGTATGTGTGTGTGTGTGGTGAAATAGGTGGGTCTGGTGATGTAGTGTGATTGGGTGTTTGGTGTTTGTGTAGAGGTGCTTGTTGTGGGACTGTTGGTGTTGTGTTTGTGTCATAGTTATGATGTGTGTTGGGGCGGTGAGTGTGTGGTGTTTTGGTGTGGTACTTGTGATGATTTTGATGGGATGTAATGGGTGGTTTAGTGTTAGCTGGGTGGTGATTGTGATGTGCCTAGTGATGTAGTCGTTTTTGGTGATTGAGATGTATCTGGTGTTGTGGTGTGGGTGTAATGGTATTTGGGGTATTTCCGGTAGTGTGTGTGTGTGTGTGTGTGTGTGTGTGTGTGTGTGTGTGTGTGTGTGTGTGTGTGTGTGTGTGTGTTGGTCTTGGTTGTGAGTGTGGTTGTGGCAGTATTAATACGGTTCCTCTGTACGTGTTGTGGTGTGTGGCTGTGTTGTGGTGATTTTAATGTGGTAGTGGTGGCCCAGTGTGGTTGCAGTCTCAGTATGGTCGATAGTATTGGTGTAGTCGTGATTGTGGTGAGGTCACTGCGGTCAGATAGTGGCAGTGACATCAACAGGAGTCAAACATCGTCACATTGGACACTAATCCCCCGCTTTAGCTCCATCCTCTGACGCACGAGGTGGGGAGGGGTGCAGGGGGAAGGGAATGTGAAAAAGTTGTCAGTCTGATCAGAGACACGCTGAGTTGCAAGTCGGGGATATAGGTTACTTTTCCCCACCCCCCTCAGTACCCATGTCGGTGGTGGAATCGATGTTGTAAAATAACTACCAGGATTTGTGAATATAGTCGTTATTTTTTTTTTTATTACAAAATTAATATGGATGAAAATTTTGGATATTTCTTATTGGTGCCTCAGTTCGAAATTTACATGAATGAAAATTTTGGATACCATGTGGCCTAAGTTGAAAATTTGCATGGATAAAATTTTTGGATAGTTCGAATTGCTACCTCATTTTACTCTTCTCCATGGATGAAAAGTTATAGGGCAGTGAAAATGGGTTTAGGTTCTGTATCAGTGAAAATGATAAATGGGTGAATATCATACAGCCTTCTCAGTTATACTCATGACACCCACTACACACATCACTTGAAATGACATATTAAGTTGTCAAGTTCAGTACGTATCTAGAACAGTGAATATTGCAATTGAGGGTTTAATTATGTAGTTCATCATAAATTGTAGTTAGAAGTTCATTTATTCTGTGGTGAATATGGAGGCGATTTGTTTGTGGCCACTCCTTACGGGATTAAGGTGTCTGGCACTAGATACAGTACTGTGGCTCTACATCCTTGCCATAGCACTTGTTCGTGACTAGCATCATGTAGTGTTAATCTCTTGTTATAACGTAGCATTCTGTATAGAGGGACGGTAATTTTAGACCAGGTTAAAGTAAAAGGAGTACAGCTGGAAGTATAATATCAAGAGTAGTGAAACTGGTGCCGGTACTTGTAAATTTAATATCAAGATCAGCGAAGAAGATAGTTATTTAGTATGTAGACCAGTGAAGATAATTATTCAGTATGTAGACCAATGAAGAAGGTAATTACTCAGTATGTAGACCAGTGAAGAAGGTAATTATTCAATGTGGACCATTGACGAAAATAAATATTCAGTATGTAGACCAGTGAAGAAGGTAATTATTCAGTATGCAGACCCGTGAAGAGGGTAATGGCATGTTGCACCAATTTCCCCACGACTTGTCAATACCCACATGAAGGAAAATGGTAGATGAATGTTCCCTGTCCGTGCCTTTACAGAACCCATTCACCATTGGCCCTGTGCAGCATGGTATTACCCCTCCCTCACTTCCTCTGCAGCCCCATCCTCCGTAACCAACACACATCGATCACACAAGTTGCTGAAAACGCCGCTACCCATCCTCATCCACCGCCCTCATCATCTCTACCGCCACACACACACACACACACACACACACACACACACACACACACACACACACACACACACACACACACACACACACACACACACACACACACACACACACACACACACACACACACACACACACATTAACCCTTCCTCTTTCTCATCCATCCCCTCCTTTCTTTTCCCCACCTCTTCCTCCCTTCCTTCTTTTTCCATCAGTTTTGTTTCCTTTCTTTTTCCCTCCTCTCTCCCCTTCCCTCTTCCCTCCACTTCCGTCTTATCTTCAACGCCACCTCTCTGTCACCCCACCTCTCTCCCCTTCTTCCTCACCTCTATCTCCATTTCTCTATCAATTTCACGTCCCCTTCCTTTTTCTTTTCCTCCCTTCTCCCTTTCTCTCCCCTCTCTGTTTCCTCCCAGTCCCTCCCCTCTCCTTTCTTCACTTTTTGCTCCATCGTTTTCTCTGTTACCCTGCATCTTCCCTTCTCCATAATTTTCCCTTTTCACCCATTTTTCCCCCTCTCTACTCCCTCTCCCCATCTTCATTTCCCCCTCCCCTACACTTACTCCAGTCTCCATTCCCTCTCCACTTCTACCCTCTTCCATGAACCAATTGTGGGGGGACTGTTTTTTTTTTTTTTCTTACCAACACAAGGAAATTGTCTTTTGATCCACGATTCCACATTTAGAGACCTCATCAAAGGCGCCGACGCTCCTAAATTTGGAGACTATTTTTGGAGCGAAGAATAGTGCAACGTGTACTTAGACATCGTTCACTCTCGCCCCTCTTCGTCCATAATATCCCCCGGCATGCACGAAAAACATCTAAATAATAGTGACAAAGCACCGTGGATATATGGCAACGAAACATTTGAATTCCGCTTAATGACACGTTTGACACAGGCGAGTAGGAAGACAGACACATGATTGGTAGCTGTCACGGAGCCCCGGATCACGTGACCGAGACGCCAGCCAATGGGGAGTCGAGGCGGAGAGGTGAACATGTCATTACCTGGCCAATTATTCCCCCCCGCACCTGGATATCATTGCGGCAGCCTTGCAATTGCCCCGCGATGGACGACTAGGGTCTGAGAACGGGTTTCGGGGAATATGCTTTTAGGGGCCCGTTCCGTGGAGCTGGCAGGAGGGTGTATTAGGTAATATTGGAGCTTGAGTATTGCTGATGGAGGAGACGTGGTTAATGCAGACGTTGAATAGTGCAGCTTACAAGAAGACCAGTGTGGTACTGAGAGGACTTAAAATGAAGGGATGATACGGTGGAAAGGGATGAACGGAAAGTAATGTTAGGACTTTGGTATTGCTGTTTGAGTAGAGGTGGGTTTGTATAGATTTGAATGATGCAAGCTGATAGGTGGAAGGGTGTATTGTGTTGGTGTACCAGTAGGGGAGACGTAGCTTAATGCGGGCGATAGTACTGTACAAGGCGATAGGCAGGAGATTAGGAAATAATGAAGTTTGGGTATTGCTGATAAGAAACATGGATAGTGCTGACGTTCAATAGTGCAGGCTGGCAGGAAAACTGGTGCAGCATTGTAGAGTAGGGTAGTATAAAAAATGGAGTATCGGTGTAGAGGAACGGGCATACTTGGCAGTGTTAGAATTTGGGTATTGCTGGTGGAAGAGAGCATTATGACAGTGCAAGTTCGCAAGTAGTCTGGCGTACTGCTGTAAAGGAGATTATTATAAAAAGGGCTACCAGGTTTATTAGATAATGTTAGAACATGGATTTTGCATGTGAAGGAGAGAGAAGACAGTGCAGGCTTACTGAAAACTGACATAGTAAACTGTAGTGTCTGGAATAAGTTACCGTAAAAGGGGCATACAGAAAGCAGTGTATTATGTATGTTGGAGTTAAGGTATTGCCTGTGGGGGGAGAGAGGGCACAGATTAGTGAAGACGTAGAAAATCTGAGTTATATATGAAGCAAATTACTATAAATAAGATTTATAGATTGAATTTACAGTATTAGGTTTTCGAAGCTCGGGTACTGATAATGTAGGAGATTGTGAGTTAGGGCAGACTTAAATTAGTGCATTTACAGCAAGACTAGTATAGAGATTTAGAGCAACATATTAGAAGGGATGTACTGGAGTGAGCGTACAGCATTTATTAGAGTTAGAGCTCGTGTACTGCTAGTGAAGGATGCCTAACGTAGTACGGATGAAGATCAGTGTATTGGCAGTGAGAAATACATGAAGATATAAGGCAACGTTTTGTTAGAAGGGATAATGAGATTTAGAGCAGCTTATTATTAGAAGAGATTGAGGAGACTGTGTGATGATGTGGTACAGTAAGCACGTAGGACGAGTAGGGCAGACAACGAACTTCTTCCCTGTAGTCAGATGGCGCCACTGTCCACAGATGTTCCGATGACCGTCAAAATGGCTGGGGACTCTATTCTCGTCTTAGGCCCCGTGATACCTTTTCCTCAGCAGTTTATTATTTATGTCTTAATACTCTCTTATGTTATTTTTTTATTCTCGTCTTAGGCTCCGTGATACCTTTCCCTCAGCAGTTTATTATTTGTTATGTCTTTATGCTCTCTTATGTTATTTTTTTTTTATCATGGATGTAACCTTGTGTGCATGAATACATATACAATAGATTTATCAATATGCCAAGTGAAACCGTAGCCTGGTAAGGATTTGCGTGGGATACTCTTGTCCCTTTGAACAGATATAAAAAGATTTTGTATAAGGCACAATTTGCTTATGTTTTAGGCACTGTTTGTACATGTTTTCTTATTGCTATTTAGGGGAGAACTACCACGAAATGCGACTCGGAGCTACGGCGGCGTTAGGGTATCTGAAAAAAAATAAAAGTGGCCAGATATCCAATGGAAGGTATATTTTGACCCTCATTAATGGTGGCGGAAAATGCCTCGCACTCCGATTGGCTGTGTCGCTTCAGGACTTGCTCAAGGCCCGTTTGAGAATGCGAGTCAAATATTGGTACTACACCCTGCCAAGTGTGCAATTACCCGCCTCTAGCCCAGTACCACTCTTGCAAGACTCGCAATTGGCTTGCAACAAACGCTTCCAGCCACCGGATTTATATCACTGCCAACCCAGGTCTTAGGGATCAGTATAATGATGATAATTCCAGATCCAGCCAATATAGGAGACAGTTTTTAGGATAATTGCAGAGAAAGTGGCGAGATGTACGATTGGCGTGGAGTGATGTAGTGTGTGTAACTGCAATGGTACCGCTCTGCCCCCTCCCCCCTCAGTCCAGCCCCACTCCCTTCACTCCCACTCTCCAGACCCCCCGTCCCCAGCCCCCTCCTCCTCCCTTCCTCACCGCCTCCTTCCACCCTTCTCCCCACACCCCTCTTGCCGTCCCCTTCCGTTCACCCCTACCCTTCGCCACCACTTCTCTCATTTCCCCATCACCTCCCCACGCCCATCTCCTCCCCCCATCGCTTCCTTCCTCTCTTCTTCCCCATCGTTCCCTGCCTTTCTTTATGCACCTCCTCCCTCCCTAACCCCTCTCCTCTGATCGCCCCCTCTCTCTCCCCACGCCCGTTTCCCGTCTCCTTCCCCAGTCACCCCATCCACTCCCCACTACACGCCCTCCTCCTTCTCCATCGCCTTTCCGTTCCCCTCCTCTCCCCTCCTTCGCCATTCTCCCCCTTCCATCCCTCCCATCTTCCCATATCGCCCCCTCCCATCCCTTTCTTCTTATCCTATTGCTCCCTTCTTACTCTCCGGCCGCCTCCTTCTCCAGTCGTTTCCAACCCCCCATCTCCCCTCTCTTCCCCCCACCCTTCTCCTCTCGCTTGCCCTCCCTTTTTCCTTCCCTTTCTTCTCCCTATACCTTCCCTTTGCCCCTTTCCTCTCTGTCTCTCCTCCCCAATTGCTCCTTTATCCATCCCCCATCGTCTCCTTCGCATTCGCTCCCTCACTCCTCTCCCATCTCCCCTCCCCCATCTCCCCTCCCCCGTGTCTCCACCTTACCAACGTTCCCTCTCCCCCATCTCCCCTTCCTCTCCCTTTCTCCCTCTCCCTCTCCGCCCTCTGTAATTTGGATCTTCGTCGCGGTCAAGGAAAAAATGACTACTTGTCTCACTAGAAATGAACAAGACGGAGGTATAATGGCTTCTGATAACCACCCTACACCTGAACCTGTTGTGACTACCTAAACCTTTGTCCTTATATTTTCAGCCTTGCAAGCAGGTTGTGTTGAAATTGAATATTGTAGACTCACATTGCATTAAGTCCAAGACGAGATAGGCCATACTTAGGCCAAATAAAATAGTCTCTGCCACTTGAATAAAATCGTCTGTACCACACTTAAGCTGAATACAATCTTGCCACACTTAAACTGAATACAATCATCTGTCCCTCTTAAAGTAAATAAAACCGTCTATGACACATTTAAGGTAGTAAAATCACCTGCCACACTTAAGCTTAGTGAAATCGTCTGTGGCACACGTAAGCTGAATAAAATCGTCTTCCAGCAATAAACAGTAGCGCATTTTTTCCAGCCTAATATCACCGACTCACTCCAGACTAGTTAATGGCCAAGTATAGTTAGATTGAAGGGTCGATATGACTACACCGTTTTTTTTCTAACCTGACAAAGATCACTAACCCCTCTAGGCTCAGCTGATGGCTAAGCGTACTCCGATTGCTGGGTCGCTTTGTCTATACTCTTTTTACTCCAACTTGGCCTAATATTCTCACCTCTCTATCTTAAATGTTGAAATGTAAGAATAGACTGACACTAGATTGTGATGCTAGTCATAAAGAAGTGCTATGGAAAGTATGTGGAGCGGTAGCATTGTCTCCCTCTGTAATGGGTGAAGTAATCTGCGAAAGGACGAAAATCTGGGCCAAGTTTGAGAAAAAGTAGTATGGTAAGCAAGGACTCTCATTCCTACCTCATAATCAAGGCTCATTAAGCTTTGTATTCAAGGTGAGGGATTGACCCAGTTCCACCAGGTAAGGAGAAGTAAACATTAAGCTTCATGTCATCCTTAGGGGGTTACTGGAGACTGTTTTTTAGGCCTCAGACGTCGAGAGGATAAAGCTGAATAAAATCGTCTGGCAGTATGACAAAGAAGAATGTGAAGATACCTATTGTCGTTGAAAGGTTAAGAATTATCCTCATCGCAAAGGTTGACGTGTAAGTCGGGCATTAATGGATACAAAGGTAAAAATCACTACCTTGAAGACTTGCATATTACGTCGAGGCATGAACTAGTTTTTTCTCCTCTCTCTCTCTCTCTCTCTCTCTCTCTCTCTCTCTCTCTCTCTCTCTCTCTCTCTCTCTCTCTCTCTCTCTCTCTCTCTCATTTTTATTTATTTGTTTATTT
Organism: Coenobita brevimanus; assembly: GCF_032717465.1. Classification (NCBI taxonomy): domain Eukaryota; kingdom Metazoa; phylum Arthropoda; class Malacostraca; order Decapoda; family Coenobitidae; genus Coenobita; species Coenobita brevimanus. The sequence goes on along the minus strand of NC_136965.1, from coordinate 3,412,818 downwards.
TTTTGCTGTCTGGCACTGAAAGAAAAGCTTGTTTGACCAGTAGCGAGTGAGAACAGCTCCCCCAGCTCCTCTTCCCCACTTCTTCACACACACACACACACACACACACACACACACACACACACACACACACACACACACACTTTTTTTCCGTCATGGTTTACCAGGAAGAAAGGTGATGGTGGCCGGGCATAGGTTAGTGTGGAGAAATGTAAGACTATTAAAAAAAACAAGAACTTGGTGTATGTGTAGCTCAGTCGTGTGTGTGTGTGTGTGTGTGTGTGTGTGTGTGTGTGTGTGTGTATTTTCTTAAGTTTAATGCTTACTCAGGATAATATATTGGTGGTTGTTTTCCAATGCCTGCTCAGCATATACCACTCCTCTTCCCTTTTTGTCTCCTCCCTCCTCACTTCCTCTCCCTGATCTCTCTCCATCACCTTCCCTCTCTTCTCCTCTCTCCATCCCCTTCCCTCTCCTTCCCTCTCTCCTTTACCTCTTAGTCTCCCCTCTGTCTCTCCCCCTCATCCCTCCCTACATCGCCCCCACTCTCTTCTTCATATCTTCCTTTCCTCTACCAGACCATTTCCCGTTAGCCATCCCCAGGTTTCCCCCCCTCTCTCCCTTCCCCCTTATCGTTTCTCCCCTTTCTAAACGCTCATCCCTCGTGCCACTCCCCAGTCGTCTCTCCTTCAGCCTGTTCCCCTCCTTCCTCTCGCTTCCACCCCTCTTTCTGCCTCTCTCTTTCCCCCTCTCTCTCACCCTCCCATTTCTATCTTCCTTTCTCCTATCCATCCCTCGTCCTTGCCCCCCTCCTTCCCCTTACCCTCTCCCTCTCCTTTCCCTCTTAGGTCAAACCCCGTAATTCCCTCTTCCTCCCCTCTCTTATCCACCCCTCTTCCCTACCTCTTCCTCTTTCCTCTTCTCCTCCTCCCCCTCCCCATTCCAGTCTCCCTCAGGTTATTCCCCGCTTGTATCCACCCCTCTTCCTTGCTTCTTCCCCTCCCCCTCCCTTCCCCTCCCCTCCCCACCCCTCCCCTCCTCTCCCCTCCCCTCCTCTCCCCTCCCCTCCCCTCCTGCATACTTTATATCCACCATATGTAACGCTCCCGCTACTGCCCGGCGGACCTGTTGACACTCAAATTACACTTTATTCCTAGTTATCTTGCCAGCTGGACTTTTGTGTGTGTGTGTGTGTGTGTGTGTGTGTGTGTGTGTGTGTGTGTGTGTGTGTGTGTGTGTGAGAGAGAGAGAGAGAGAGAGAGAGAGAGAGAGAAAATGGAGTGGTAGCGTTAGTCATCGTTATTGTTAGCGTTAATTTTAGCGTTAGTGTGTGTGTGTGTGTGTTTGTGTGTGTTTGTGTGTGTGTGTGTGTTTGTGTGTGTGTGTGTGTGTGTGTGTGTGTGTGTGTGTGTGTGTGTGTGTGTGTGTGAGAGAGAGAGAGAGAGAGAGAGAGAGAGAGAGAGAGAAATTTGTCAGCTATTCCGATTTACTCATACACGCGCACGTAAAACTACAAGAGCACACGCACAAGTGAACACACCTCTCTCTCTCTCTCTCTCTCTCTCTCTCTCTTATCGAACATGAGAGGCGGGACATACATCAAAATTAAGGACATAAAGAAGGAATTTTATGTATTCCCAGGTAAACACGGTTCCTCCACAGGTAACACCAATTAGTCGACTGCCTGAGTGACGACCAGGTGGCATTTACACCACCATATCACTGTTCTGAAGATAATAAATAGCGTTGTGGAGTGGACAGGCGCAATGTAGTTAATTTTACAGTCACCCAAGTCGTTAAATTTATTTGTAACTGGATTGAATTACGAGAAACTTTTGAGGAACCATAGTTACTTATTTTATAGTATAGTAATTTATAATATTTTCTAGTAGTTTAGGTATATGGGCCTCCTTAAATATATGTGTTCACGTATAATCTACGTAAGAAACCGACCTATAGAGTTATGAAGAATTAACAACGAAATGGTCACTTCTCAAACACTGAATTATAGAGCTTGTGAGTTTGATTTTCGTGGAATTCGTATATTGCCTTCTCAGGACAGTAGGCAGTCTGGTGTGGTATGTTTGGTTTACTATATATATTTCGTCGTAAGTTGGCCCAGGTTTCCATCTTTTGTAGCCTGTTTCATGGATCTCAGTGGCAGAATAAGACAATACCTCGATTCAACATCCTTCTCACAGCACTTCTTCATGACTAGCTTCATTTTCTGGCGTTATTTTCATGTTGTAACACTGCATTCAAGATGGCGTCTCACAGCACTTCTTCATGACTAGCTTCATATTCTAGGGTTACTTTCATGTTGTAACACTGCAATCTAGGTGGCGACATGGCAATTTTAGGCCATGTTAGAGAAAGTGGGTATACTAATTATCAATGGTACCCTTTTCTTCAGTACCCACTCGCTAAGAAGTAATCGCCTTTTGTTTACATTTCCTGTATTGGCTGCGCACATTAACGAGGTGATAACGGTGATACCAGCTGTCATAATCGCCACCTCAGCACCTTGTCTGATAAGAATGGCTGCAGAATAGACCAAGTAGTTGTGCGTTTATAGTCAACAGTCTTTCTATATTTCAAGCCGTGACGAAGCCCAATGAAATCTTCCAAACTAATTCAGTCATGGTCGGATTAAATCTGTATTTTTTTTTTTTTAGCCTAACGTGGTCCAGATTTTCGTCCTTTTGCAGCATATTTCACGTAGCTCAGTGGCGGAATAAGACAATGCTATTGCTCAGTATCCTCACTGTAGCACTTTCTCGTGACTAGCATCATATTCTAGTGATAATCTCTTGTTACAGCTTAGGATTCAAGATGGAGAGATCTCAATTTTAGGCCAGGTTACAGTAAAACAGGTCTGTTATTGTATTCCCGCCAAAGTCAGACTATTTTCTTCAACTGAGAGTAAGCCATTGAAACCTGAGAGTGTTAATACTGGTACCGTTAGCCCTGTTATGATCGGAACACTATGAAAAACAACGTTCATAAGGGAAAAAATATGCAGCGTCAGTGTGTTGTGGATGTTATTGATATTGTACTCAAGGTAGTGGGTATTTTTGCTACAGTAGATGATGAAACGTCTTGTCCATATGATTCACTGGTAGCACCGTATTCTCTTTACTTAATAATAACACTATAAATCATACGAGGCGTAAAATTGTCTGTATTCAATGCCTTGTAGTAAAGATAACTTCATATTGTCTTCAGTAAATAAAACTCCATAATATGCTTCACTTAGAAAAATTGCTTGTCTTTAATCCCTCGTAATAAAGATGGCATCGTATTGTCTTAAGTAAATAATAAAGCTCCATAAAACTCCAAATGATTCACGAAGAAAAGCTGGCTGTCTTGGATCCCCCGTAATAAAGATCACGTCATATTCTCCTCAGTAGATAATAAAACTCCATATGATTCACGAAAAAAATGGGTTGCCTTCAGTGCCTCCCAGTAGAGATAACATTCAATTCCCCATCGTTGCTCTTACGCAGAATTGAACCCGCGTCTCCGATCATGACCCTTCCTTGTCACCTCTCCAATTTACAACCCCTAACAACCTCCCGGGAATCACCTGATGAATAATTTGTGTATAACCTAAATTACAGTATGCGTGAAATACAGTAATTCTCCTCGTAGCACATTGCCGGATGAAATGCTGTAATCCCCAGAAAAAATCGCCCCCAACACGGCAAAATCGTTGGTAATAACAGGAAGCCAGTTGTCAATATCTCCCCACCCCGTCCGCTGCCCTACACTAGCCACTGCCCTCTTGCGGACCCCTTTGCCCGTGTTCTGTGCAGGAAGCTTCGTAGCACTTCTTCCATAGCGATTTATTTTTTCATATTACACGTTAACATTGTCTTGGATGTAATATATGTAGTTTTGAAAGGAAAATAAACTAAGGCAAAGAGGGACAATGAACAGAAACTTATTTATGTAGTGTTAGTAGACAATCTTCGCATTAATAACATTCAGGAAGGTACTCAGGTGTAATATGCAGAATAAATCGCTAAGTAAGAGGTGTTACGACGTCTCCAAAGCCAGTTAGAATGCGACCTCATTTCGTGTATGTTGAACAGGACGAAGGGGAAACGACAGGGGAAGTGGATGGACTGAGAAAGAATTGTTTAAAAAAAGGTAACTTCCATTCCTATGTTTCTCCTTCAAAGAAATGGGGCCCGAGGCTAGGCTGTCCCATGAAGTTAAGGGTAGAAAGAATGGGTGAACTTAAGAAGGGTGAGTGAATGAGTAGATGAATGGTAAAGAGAATGAGTGAATGCATAAGGTATAAATGGCTGACAGTAGGTAGGGTGAATGAGTGTATGTATGAGAATAGGAGGGATGGACATGATCGGTGTTTTAATGAGTCAACAGAGTGAATGGTAGGATTAATTTTAGGCAGCATGAATGAATGAATATCTAAGTGAGTGGATTGGACGGGAGAGTGAGTGCGGGGACAGGATGAGAGAGTGAATGTATCTGTGAATGGACAAGATAAGTGTTTGAATGAGTGAACAGAGTGAATGATGAGGTTAATTTAGGTAACATGATTGAATGGACGAATTTCTAAGTAAGTGGATTGGATCGGGGAGTGAGTCAGTGGACAGGGTGAGTGAGCAGTGTGGTGTATGGAGTTGGCAGTGAGGTGAGGGGTGTGTGCAAAACAAATCCCTGTGTTTTGCTGACGCCATTGTACACAACCTAGTATTGTGCTGGCTCAGGGCGGTACTGGAAGTGGCCTGGGGGACCTCCTAACACCTCTTCCATAGCGATTTATTTTCCGTATTATACCCAAACATTCAATTCCCTATTATTTATGTCATTGTAATATCAATATAGTTTACATCAGTAACACACAAGAGGATATTAAAGTACAGTGTTCTGAATGAATTGCAAAGGAATATGTGTTATAATGTGTTACCAAGTCTTCAAGCACCATGGTGTTCCAAATGCCGACAGACTTCAGCACTCCCCAGTAACCATTTCAGTATGAAGTTTATTGCCGATTATCGCAAAAGCATGACGATTTTGAAAATCACTCTCGTAACGCAAAAATTTCAATGATTCTCAGTCAGACGATTGTTTTACCATTTCAGTATTATGACCTGAATTTGAGTATCGCAAGGGCAGGACGATTTTATTCAGCTTTTTTTATACTGAAAGAATTTGGACCATTCTTCGTTTACGTTTTGAGAATTCTATCGTCTTGGCTTAGTCTCTAACATCAAACGATTTCACTCATCTCTCGGAAGGATGTAACTTGACTGTAAAGAGAGTGGGTTTAATGCCAGAACAAGAGGTTATAGTGCAAGAGTGTGGGTTTAGAGTGTCATAGCATCGGTGTGCAGTGTCATAGCGTGGATTTACAGTGCCATGGCGTGAATTTACAGTGCCATTGAGGGTTTACAGTGCCACGTTCATCACTGCAGAGTTGGTGTTTGGGCAGGCGTTGTCAGAACCGATTTATTGACCGCGTGGTTTTTGGCGTTTGTGTGTGTGTGTGTGTGTGTGTGTGTGTGTGTGTGTGTGTGTGTGTGTGTTCTTCCTTCATCTGGCGTTGAGAAGGAGTTACTGCTCGTGATGATAGTTGTTCGTTAGTCTCCCCACATTCACCACTTTCCCTGCTCACGAAATCACACACCACACACAGACCACGCTCCCCTCCCTGCAAGTACCTCTTTCTGTTCCTTGCATAGACTGTTTTCACTGCACATGCACGACACAAACCACTTCCCCCAACCCCCCAGATAGACCGTATTCACTGCTAATGACACCACAGACCACTCCTCCCTCCCTGCACCGCCATCTGTCCCATCGTTGCACAGTACACATTAATTCACAACACAAGACACTACAAACCACTCCACTCTCTCTCCATGCACAGACCACTTGGCTTCATTGCTCACGACCCAGACGACTTTCCTCCTCCTACTTAGACCTTAGACCATTTTGTTACATTGCTTACAACACGCCTCTCTCCTTTACCCTCTTAGACCACCGCACAGACCACATCACTGCTCTCTACCCAGACCAATCTCCTGCCCTCCATACACAGACCAATCTCTCGCACAGACCACTTTCACTGTTCACGATTATCCGCGTAGTTCAAGGCCCATCCACAAGTAATCTACGGAATGGAGGTTAATTCTTGTTCATATTGTGATTCGCATACATAAAGAAAATGTCAATAAATAAATAAGAAATAATAAGGAAGATGAAATACTAGCACTGATAAATCCTAATTAATCCCTTAGCTATAAAAGGTGTCACCAAAACTGAATAAAATCGTCTGACGTTGCAAGACTAAATTAAAATGGCGTCATGACACTGAAGAGGTTATTGGAGATTGTGTCTAACCCCCTTCACTACGAGAGGTGTCCTATAAGCTGAGAAAATCGTCTGGTGATGCTAGGAATTATGAAGGTAACCGTACGGAAGGGACTGGCTTGGGAGTTTAAACTATTGTGAAGGAAGAATGAGGGGTAAAATCGTCTAGCGGTGGCAAGGAGAGAGAGAGAGAGAGAGAGAGAATGATAAAGAAAAATCGAGGAATAGAGAGAACTCCGAAGAAAAAACTGGACGAGGAATAGAAGCGTAGAAATTGTGAAAAAGAAATCGCGTGACGGTAAAAATAAAAGAAAATAATGATAATAATAATAATAATAATGATAATGATAATAATAATAGACACCCCAGCCCCCATCTCCGCTACCATCATGCCAGGAGAACACATTAATCTCCTCGATTATATATTTCACGATTTATGAATTATACCTGGCAGGTGGAGGTGGGCCGGCAGAGTGAGTAATAAAGCTGGTGATTTGCACTGACGAGGAAGAAAGAGGAAGAAGGAGGAAGAGGATAAGGAGAAGGTGAGGAGGAGCGGAAGAGGAATGGGGAGGAGAGGAGTAGGGGGGAGAGTAAAAGGAGCAGGAATAGGAAGAGGAAGAATATGGGGAAGAGGGAGAGGATAGGAAAACGAGGAATTGATAGTAGAGGAGGAGTTAGAGGAAGAATAGGAGAAGAAAGAAAGGAGGAGGAGGAAGAAGACCAGGAAGAGGAGGAGGAGTAGCAGGAAGAACGCAGGAGGGGAAAAGAGGAGGAGGAGGACTAGGAGACACATCGACCACAATAACCTTGGGTAACTGAACTGTACTAAGTTTCTGACGAAGGGCATGATTTCACTGCTAGAAAAAGACAGGAATAACGAAGACGATGTGACAGGAGGAGGAGGAAAGGGAGAAGGAACCGACAAGGAGGAATAGTAGTAGCAGTAAAAGCTGTAGGAGGAGAGTAGCAGGGGGAGGAGAAGTAGGAGTAGCCGGAATAGGGGAAATTATAGCAGGTTAAGGAGAAGGAATGAAAGAAAAGTGGGAGGAGGAGGAGGAGGAGGAAGAAGAAGAAAAAGATGAGCAGCAGCAGCGGGAGCAAGATGAGAAGAAGATTACTAGTAGGAGTATTAGGAGGAGGAGGAAGAGGAAGAGGACGGAGGAGGAGGAGGAGGAGGAGGGAAGGAGAAAGATTAGTGTGAGCAAAACAAAACCGGTTCTTCACAGTTACCCGAGTTCCTGTCTTTGTTTACGTGGGGTTTTTGTAGTGTATATGAAGATCCACATTCTCTCTCTCTCTCTCTCTCTCTCTCTCTCTCTCTCTCTCTCTCTCTCTCTCTCTAACGTCAATTACTCGTTTTTATTTTCGTTTTTCTTACTTTTTCCTGCCGGCAATTGTATCAGAATGGCCCAATGCAAGCTTTCACCGGTATCAGGTATCTTAATATCTTGCTTGGTTTTGCCATCATTCATATATGTGTGCCTTTTCCTTTTTTTTTTTTTTTACCCTCCTTTCGTGCCGAGTTAATTCGTTTTCTCTCAGTCTGCTTTCTCTTCCTGATTGCTGTGCCTCTCACTCTCTCTTGTCACCTTTCATCTCCATCGTTGTGTTTCTTCTCTCTCTTTATTCTCTTTTATTATTTGTCAACTTCCAGTCATCATTATCATTGCCTTACTTGCTTTTTATTTGTGTCACCTATTATCGTCGCCATTGTATTTTTTCTTCACTCTGCTTTTCTCTCCTGTCACCTTCCAGTCTTATCTTGGATATTGTCTTTCTCCTGATTTATCGAACTTATTTCATCGTCGTCATTGTCTCTGCTTACTTATTTTGTGTGTCTCCTTCCATCCTCCTCCTTACCTTTATTGTATTTAATTTCATTGACCTCTCGCGTTACCCCTACACAACATCCACATAGCTTTTTTCTGTTTAATTTCAGTGACAGTCTTTGAATCCCATGCACAATATCCACACTAAATCACCTCCACACATCCCTCTAACCCCTGTCACACCCTTACACCTCCATGACACATCTTTACACCCCCCTCTTACCTTCATAACCACAACCACACACCCCACATCTTCCTGTCACACCCTTACACCACCATCACACATCTCCACACTTCCGTCTTATCCCCTCCACACATCCCCACAACCCCCTCCTTCACCTCAAACTCCAAGCCAGCGTCGTGTGTGCCTAGCCTGTTCGTAGCCGAGTCTTTGTGTTGACCGGAGCCGTCTGGGGGTGTCTGTGTCCGTCGCCCCTGTTTACTGTCAACAAATAAAGGAAACGCGAGCCGGGTGATTGGATAAACGGGGCAAACAGATCCTGCACACTATCTTCCATCTGTCGTCTTGGCTGGCAACCTTTATCTTTGTCATTAGTTAATTGGCAAACAGGGAGTGTCAAAGATGGCGCTGGGAGGTGAGGCACGGGGTGATCAGTGGTTTATTGGTGTCATCTCCCGTCTTTCCAGTGTTTCTTAGGGTCGTGTGTGTGTGTGTGTGTGTGTGTGTGTGTGTGTGTGTGTGTGTGTGTGTGTGTGTGTGTGTGTGTGTGTGTGTCAAGGAGGAGGTACCAGCGAACTTTCCAAAATGACAAGAGTACAGATCAGCTTTCCTACCTGTACATGCCTTGCTTATATAATTATACTTGTATAATTCCACTGGGTACGAATAAATGCTGAGTAAGAAGCCGATAAGAACCATAAGCTTGCGAAAGAGAGTGTGGGATTTCAGTCTGTAGATATTTAGCATTGTTTTGTAATCACTGTGTAATTTTTGTGAATGAGAAACCAAGGAGATCCGTAAGACTGTGGCAGGGAGTGTACCTTGTGAGTCTCTAGGTAATTTGTGGTGTGTGGTAAGTCCTTGTATAATTTCTCTGCTTTTAAATGGTGGTCGTGATGTCGAGTTGAATGACAAGATCTCGATTAAAAAAATAAAATCGTGGCGGTGAGTGTAGCTTTTCTACCCGTACAGTAGTTTGCTGTTTTATAAATCCTTGTACAGTTTATATAATTGTAAGTGCTGCTAGGACGACGATGATGATGATGATGATAATGACACTTGACACTGTAAAGTCTGACTGAAAACCCAGTGAGAGCCGTGAGGGAAAGTGTGGATGTAGAGAAAGTGTAGAATGAGGATGTTGCTGCTGCTGCTGATGGTAAAACTCTAAAATCTGACTAAAACGCGATGAAAACTGTGTAAGAAATGAGAGTGTAGGATGAAGAAGACGATGGTAATGACGCCACTAAAATCTGACCAAAAACCCGATGAGAACCGTAAGCGAACATGTGGGTGAGGCGAGGGTGTAGGTTATAGCTGTACGGGGAGAGAGAGAGAGGTGAGGGGGTAGCGAAGCCTGCGGGGTGGTGGCATCGAGTGATTTATAGGACAGACACACGAAAGCTGGGGCGCCGGGTGATAATCATTATTTGTATTGCCAGGCTCAACGTTCTCCACGCTACTTTCAATCAGCAAAACAAATCGTGTGTGCCATTACGTTCGGACAGCCAGGCCACGTAATTATTCTTATTAATGATGAGAGTGGCTGGCTCCTGATGACCAGGGACTCTTTATTACATGTTTGGGAGGCGCATCCTGTCCACACACCCACCTTCTTGGAGCCGCGTTCTAGCTGGCGTAGAAAGCTTCGTAGCTCTTCTTCCGTAGCGATTTACTTTGCCAATTACACCTTAACATCTTGTACGTTATTCAGAAGTTTGCTTCGCGTTCCAGTTTGCTTAGACACTTCGTAGCACCTCATCCTTAGTGATATACTTAACATATTGCACATATTTCTTGTATAAGTTTCTATAAGTAAATTGTAAGAGGGTACAAGTATTGAGGTGTCATGTGCAGAATAAATCATTAAGAAAGAGGTGTCACGGATTCACCAAAGCCGCTTAGAATACTACGGTCTTCACACCGTTTGTGACTCCACGAGGACGCTGATTTCCGAAGTGTACCGGCAGTTGATTTTTTTTTTTTTTTTTTTTTTTTTTTGAGGGCCTGGTCAGGATAGGTTAGTCTGTCCGGGTTACGTGAGGTTAGTCTTGTTGGATGAGGGTAGGTTTTGTATGGCAAGATTAAAATTGGTAATTGTTAGGATTAGGGCAGGCAAGGGTTAGGATTAGGTTAGATTTGTCTGTTAAGTTAGGTAAAGGTAGACAATTAGGTTGGTCTGTTATAATTAGGTTAGCTTAGATTAGATGAGGCTAGGTTAAGATGAAATATTGTAAGAATTAGTCTTTTATGATTAGATTTGCGTAGTTTAGCATAGATCAAATTAGATGAGGCGATATTAAGATGAAATATTGCAAGAACACACAGCTGCCCGTCTATGTCAGGTGTTTGCATGCCGTTCGCTACCGTAGATAAATCCTTGTGATCGTCCCAGGAAAAGAAAGCTTGGTGCACGCTACTGAGATGCCTGCAAGATGGATATACGCGGCCACGACACATCTTCCCGCCATACATCACTTTTTTCCTGTAAAACGAATTAGCGGAGAAGCATGTGTGCGTGTGTGTGTGTGTGTGTGTGTGTGTGTGTGTGTTTAGAGCTTGGAATCCGTATTTTGGGGAAGTTAGGAGGCTTTCCAATATTTTTACTACGTATTTTGGAGGTTGGGTGGCTTTCCAGTATATCGCTGCTTCTTTTGGCGAGTTAGGAAGCATCTAGCACATTTTCGCCACGTATTTTGGAGAGGTTAGGAGGCGTTCTAGAAAAATTTCCATAACGATTTATTCTCCGTGCGACGTATCAATTTTCTGTTCCGTGCTGTTTACACAATTTTTGACATCGATATAGTGTGTATACATTGCACAGAATATTAACATGCAAAAATAAGTTAATAAGAAAGAGGTGTTAGGGAGCTTCCTTTGCCAGTGAAAATACGGGTCTTATTTTCGTCTGTTATGGAGGCAACCCAGTACCCCTTCCTTACCCTACTCCTTTTACTCTAACTTGGCCTAAAATTGCTGTCTCCATCTGGAATCCTGAGTTGTGGCGTTAGAGTAACATTTGAATATGATGCTAGTCACGAAAAAATGCTGAGGAAAGGATTCTGAGCCTTAGTATTTCTTTTTCTGGTATGGAACTGCGTGAATTAAGCTGCAAAAGGACGAAAATTGGACTTGAAGGTAACATAACCATCGTATTTTTTGTATCTAGTACCGTAATAATTTCGTGTATGCTATAAATGTGATCTGTGTTGGTATTAAATGTCATAGAAAACGACAATAGTAGGTATGCAAAGTGTAAAGAAAGAGGTGTGTAAAGTCACCCAACTTGACATCTAGAGAAGGGTCCCAAAACACACCTTCCCACCATACATCACCTGTATTCCGTAAACCGAATTAGTGGAGGATCATTCATGTTGGTGTGTGAGTTGTGTGAGAAGGTGTGTGTGTGCAGGGAGGGCTGAGGCGGAGGGCAGTGTGTCCCTACCCTTTGGTCCCCTCATAAACCCGGGCGGGAACCAGTGTTTTTGCTGCTCCCTGGCCAGCGGTCGGCGGTGTGCCTCGGTGGCCCCTGTTGCCCCACACCACCTTACGCCCATCATACGGACTCTCTGCCTGGCTTACACACCATACACCCTTCCCCAGGCTCACATAGTCTCCTAATATCACACACTACCTCGTACTCCACACGGGCTTTGTTAGACTCCCGTATCACAAAGTCTCTCCAGCAGACTCCCAGATACCCGCAGTCTCTCCGTCAGGTTTCCCTACCATACATTCATTCTGGCAGGCTCCCACACCACATCATACACCACACAGGCTCCTACACTACTTCGCACACCACACAGGCTCCGCAGAAAGCTCACATGCCACTTCACAGGCTCCTACACCAGGTCGCACAATACACCCACACCACCAACATCGCCTCTACCCCATCACTGGCAACTGTGTACGGTGATCCCACAAGGCGCCTACTTACCCAGCCACTGTGGGTTGCATCGTGTCCGTAACTCATGTGTTCGTGTCATTACCTGGCGCAACCCACCTCCCTGTTTCACCTTTGCGCACACACACACACACACACACACACACACACACACACACACACACACACACACACACACACACACACACACACACACACACACACACACACACACACACACACACACACACACACACACACACACACACACACACACACACACACACACACACACACACACACACACACACACACACACACACACACACACACACACACACACACACACACACACACACACACTTATTACACTACTGCGCTCTCCCGGTTCCTTTGGCTTCTTTCTTGGGAAAAATAGAATAAATAAAAAATGATTTTTTCTTTATTCTAGCCACATAAAGTTTTCATACTAGGGGGGGAGCGGGTTGGATATAGGTTTCATTAATCTTCTTTTATTAGTGAACTCTTCCAAACTGAGTAAAATTATCTAGTAGCGGCAAAACTACGAAAAGGTTAAAACAACAGTGAGTGAGTCTTTCTCCTTGGTGAATTGCATTGTTTAGTCACTGGGCTGCATTATTTAAACTGAGAGCGCAGAGGAGCAGGCAAGACTCAGATTTCTCATAGTCACTTGTTAACCCATGATGATAGGGGCATTTGGCTTCTCTACCTCGCTGCTGTAATGTAGCATGTAAACTAATCACATATAAATATTACAACTGTTCCTTAAACCACCAGCAGACGTCCTCGCCCGCTCAATCTAAGTACAGTTATACGGCCAACTGCCTTATATCAGTATGTTGATTTATATACTCCCTTTCATAGCAAAAGCTTGATGCGAACGACAGGGAACCAGATGGAATGGTCTAGCCATACACAAAACAGCGGGTGTCTGACAAACTTAGACATTTGATCTTTAATATAAAGTCATTGTTTGCAGTGTATATAGTAGAAAGATCCATCCTGACACAAAAACAGCCGGTGTTTGAAAAGCTTCGACGTTTGATCCTGTTTTAGAGTCCTTGTTTTTCAGTGTACATCGCTTCGTGTAATCTCTTACTTAGCAGATGGCAGACGCTAGCGACGGGGAACCTACCAGAAAGGTTTAGGCTTACACAAAAACAGCTGGTGCCTGAAAAACCCTGACGTTTGATCCTTGCGCGTCTACGGCATTGAAGGGTTTGACACACCACCTGTCTCCTTGGCAAGCCCCCCATTGTTGCACAGAAGCGAGGGTCTGTGTGGCTCCACACTGACGCATGCCGTGACCCTCTCCTTCCAGCTGCTGACCGCCTCCCTAGATCGTATTCCCGATGCCAGAGGAGACTTGGGTTCGTATTTTTGTGTGCTTAGGAGGCTTTGTAACACCTCATCCTTAGCGATTTATTTTGCAAAGTTCACCGCTACTCCCTTCCTTACCGATTTATTTTGCGTATTTATCCATTCTGTTCTCTTCTATGTTTTTTTTCCTTTTTTTTCACTTTGGATAATGACAAAGTGCACAGACAACGTACAAGAGGCTATTATAGTTCCATGTACAGAAAATAATATTAAGAAAGTGGTGTTAGTAAACGTCCTAAGTTGACACAGATATGGACATATAATTCGTATTCGCATGTGCTTAGGATTTGTAGTACCTCTTGGCTTTTATGCTGTTTAAACTAGATTTGTCGATAATAAACTCCTTATCAGAATCTAGGGGTTAATATCGACATAGCTTGCGTCAGTAAAGTACAAGAGGATGTTGTGTTGCGCTAAATAAATCGCTAAGGAAGATGTGCTGCGATGTGCTATGACGCTACCTATGCCAACGAGAATGCGCCCCTGTAGTGACGTCCCTCGTGTTGCTCCCACTGACCTCCCCAGCGCAGGGTGGATCTTGTTACAGAAGCCACCTTGTGAGGACAGAAGTGGTTGGAGAGGATGAGGGGAGGGGGCTAGCCACATGCTTCACATGCACATCATTTCTCTGCTGACCCGTACACTTCATGATAAATATACTGGCATACTATACATTCCTTTAACTTCATTGTCACAAACCGTTTGTAGTGACAATGGTGAAACAGCAGTGTTGCCAAATACACAATGTTTTTAGCTCATTTACTGTAAAAGAAAATAGTCTAGATGGCAGCAATGAAACAGGAATGTCTTAACCGTTGCCAATAATACTTTGTTTTGATTCCATTAATGTAAAAAAAAAAATCTTTTAGGGTGGCAGTAATAAAACAGGAATGTCATAAGCATTGCCAATAATACGTTGTTTTAACTCTTACTGTAAAAGAAAGAAATAGAAAGCAAGAAAGAAAGTCGTTGGGGGTGGCAATAATGACGCAGGAATGTCAGAAGCTTTGCCAATACGTTGTTTTAACTCCTTTACTGTAAAAAAAAAAAATCGTCTTTGTTAGCAGTGATGAAATATGAGTGTCAGTAGATAAGCCGCTCATCAGATTCTTCACATGCTAATCATACTTTACTATAATGCTTCTCTGACAGAATATATACGCTTATGTAATTCCTTAACTACGAGAGACCCTTCCTTAGCTAGCAGGAATCATCTTGGGTTGGTATGAAGAGAAATGTCATCATAGTAAAGGAATATTTAGAGACTATTAATCTTAGTGAAGGGATTAGTGGAGACTATTTATAACTCATTCACCCTGACAAGCCTCTTTTTAGCTGTCAGAAATCGTCTCGAGGTCCGTGGCAAGAATAAAGTAGAAATTTTGTCAACGAAGTAATTGTTAACGTTTTTCCAGAGACCGTAGTGCTTGATGCAAAATAGTTCGATGGCAGGAGGAGACTGGGGATATATATTTTTTTTCATGTAAACTGTTACCTACACACACACACACACACACACACACACACACACACACACACACACACACACACACACACACACACACACACACACACACACACACACACACACACACACACACACACACACACACACACACACACACACACACACACACACACACACACACACACACACACACACACACACACACACACACACACACACACACACACACACACACACACACACACACACACACACACACACACACACACACACACACACACACACACACACACACACACACACACACACACACACACACACACACACACACACACACACACACACACACACACACACACACACACACACACACACACACACACACACACACACACACACACACACACACACACACACACACACACACACACACACACACACACACACACACACACACACACACACACACACACACACACACACACACACACACACACACACACACACACACACACACACACACACACACACACACACACACACACACACACACACACACACACACACACACACACACACACACACACACACACACACACACACACACACACACACACACACACACACACACACACACACACACACACACACACACACACACACACACACACACACACACACACACACACACACACACACACACACACACACACACACACACACACACACACACACACACACACACACACACACACACACACACACACACACACACACACACACACACACACACACACACACACACCGCAGTAGTCCATGCTCTGACTCCCTATGCCGCGAAGGGGGTAACATAAGATTGCTCTTACCTTTATTTCTCATATCCATTTACGTGACAAGATAATCATACACATAAAGCACAAAATATTAGTATACTCCGTCCTGATTGTTAGTGCCTCTCCACACTGAGGGCAAAATCAATCATATTTTTGACGTAAACTGTCCAATCGTGCAAGTTCGGGTCAAAGTTGAAATAAATACACCCCCTTCAGTAGGCCACACACTGAGAAACCTTATGTCAAGAACGTGAGCTACAGAAACGAGGGATTCTTATTTCACGTTTTACCTTGGCTGGCACGATTCTCCAATTTGCATCAGATTATGGGCCGTGTTGTAAGTAGCATCGTAGGGTTGGTAGCTCCTTTTTGTTAGCGATTTATTTAGTACATGTTGACATTCTTTTGTGTGTTATTAATATCCTGTTAATATCGACACAGAGGTTAAATGTGTAAAATAAATCGTTCAGAAGGAAGTGTTACGAAATCTGCTAAAGACTGTATACTCTTTTCCCCTTAACTATGCCTGGATGTTCGTCCTTCTGCAGCTTATATCATATAGCTCAGTGGCAGAACAAGGCTATCCGTGGGCGTACAT
The DNA here is from genome assembly GCF_032717465.1 of Coenobita brevimanus. Classification (NCBI taxonomy): domain Eukaryota; kingdom Metazoa; phylum Arthropoda; class Malacostraca; order Decapoda; family Coenobitidae; genus Coenobita; species Coenobita brevimanus. The sequence goes on along the minus strand of NC_136965.1, from coordinate 3,396,280 downwards.
TCTTTTAATAGCACTTCTTCGTGACTAGGATCATATTCTAATGTTAATCTATTGTTCGAACTCGGTAGTCAGGATGAAGAGACTGCAATTTTAGACCAAGTTAGAGTAATAGTAAAGCTACCCTTCTCGATCCTGGCCTTTGAGTATGGAGGCCCTTACCTGGTGTTAGTCATGCACAGGTTCTCGTCCACACTTGCCCCACCTGCAATTAACACTGGTTCGTAGCTCACACGGGCGACACCAATCCTCATGCAACCCTCACACACGCACCAATGAAATTCCTCTGTGTATTATTTCGGTGATGTAAACGAATAACTCTTAGCAGTAATTTCAAAGTGTTCTTGGAGGTAGATAAATAGGCGTGGTTGAAGTGACGTCTATGGGGTGTTTGCACGTAAGGGTTTAGTGCATTTATTTATTTATTTATTTATTTACCCAGAGACGGCGATATGTACATATTGATATAGATCTCTCTCTTCATCACCATAATAATCCTAATATTAAAATTTAAAAACCAAATCAAGAGTCACTACAAAAGCAGAAATATCAACAGAGACCCCAAGAATATTTCCACTTCCTTCAGTTTTTCGAAATTTTGGCTCCACATCGGTAGCAACGTTAAACACAATATACTTTTGTCATCGAAAATTTTAAAAGTTCCGTAGTTGATTTATAAGTTTTAGTCAGTCACTCCATGGCAGCCTCGCGTGAGACCTTAATGTCATGACTCCTGCAATGACGATAGCGTATTTTTTCGTTTAATTTTACAATCTGATGACGTATTTTCTCGTTTATTATCACAATCCGCTGACTTATTTTCTCGTTTATTCCTACAATGTGATGACGTATTTCTCGTTTAATATCACAATCCGGTGACGTATTTTCGCATTCCTACAATCCAATGACGTATTTTGTCGTTAATTCTTAGTCCCATGACCTATTTCCTCGTTTATTATCACAATCCGGTGACGTATTTTCTCATTTATTCCTACAATCCCATGGCGTATTTTCTGGTTTATTATCACAATCCGGTGACGTATTTTTCGTCAATTCTTACAGTCTGATGAAGTATTTTCTCGTTTATATTTACAATTCAAAGACATTTTTTGTTTATTCTCAAAATCCGATGACATATTTTCTCGCTTATTCCCACAATCCTATAACTTTTTTTTTGTTTGTTTATTCCTGCTATCTCGTACTACAGATATGAGATGTTGAGCAAAATAAATCGCTAACGAAGGTGTGCCACGAAGTCCCCCACGAAAATAACTACCTCAGACATCACCATTGTAATTGTTTCGTAAATCTAAGGACTTCTGACCCTCCACCGACCTGTTGTAATATTCCCATCTTTCTTACGAGACTGTGAGCCGCTACGGACGAGGGTGATGGGCGGGGGAGAAGGATTGGCGATAAATACTCATGTTTGTGGGTCCCATTGACATCTTTAAGAAATACCGAAGAAGGGGGGAATGTATCTTTTGGGGGCATTATTAACCTGGCCCATGATTGTTATTGCTATTGAGAGAGAGAGAGAGAGAGTTTTTCATAACCAGCTTTAGAAAATGTCAAAACAGGGAGGAAATACCAACACATAGAGAAGCGTATCTGTTGGTGTTTTTCGTCATTATTATCGTAACCCCAATTAGTGTTTCTTAATATCTTTAGACAACACAGAAGAGAATTTATTACCTTTGAAATATTAATCGTCACGATTAACCTCATCTTAATTTGTGATTCCTGTTGACTTCCTGTGCAACATGCCCCCATCCACCCCCCACCCCGAAAAAAAAAAATAGTTATTCTCTTTTTGGCGTTTTTTCAGATCACTCTTGCCCTGATTTGTGAGTTTTATTGGCATCTTTATAACATACTCAAGCAAACTGGAATTACCCCCCCCCCCTTTTTTTTTTTAGCGTTGCTTGCTTATGTCGTGCATGTGCAAACCGTCCGCAACAGCACACACACACACACACACACACACACACACACACACACACACACACACACACACACACACACACACAGGTAGAGCGGTATGAAACAAGACACACCTGGCACTCTCTTCTCATCGTCACTCCATCAGGATTGGATGTGGGAGACGAAAGCCATAAATCCACGAAATCGCTGGGGAGGATTACAGTATTAAGTCCTTCATTCCATTATTTATTTATTTTTTTTTTATTTAGACTGCCTTTCGTCCTACCCTCATACGAATTTATATAGTGTAGTAATGACAATTATTAATAAAGAAATTGAAGACCAGTTCTAACCCCTTAGTTCAGTGTCTTCATTAAGCTAAAGATGATCGTGTGCTGGTAGCAGAAGTAAAATAAATACATAAATATGGATAGATAGATAGATGAAATAGCGTCCTGCGGGTGAAAGGGTTAGCGGTGGTGTGTGGGACGGTGTAGCGGTGGCCAGGAGGACCACCTTTGATGGGCGTGGGGGAATTTTTCATTTTACCTGTTGCCTGGGAGATTGGTTGTGGCCAGGCGAGGTTTTACATTTGTATTCACTTCCTACAAGGTTGCTGTAGCCCTTTCGCATTAACTATACCCTTTTTACGCTAACTTGACTAAAATTGCCATCTCTCCATCTTTACTGAGTTGTACTAGGAGATTTACGCTGAAATATGGTCCTAGTCACAAAGACGTGCTATAGAAAGGACGTAGAGGTGTAGTATTGTTTTTGTCTGCCACAGAGCTACGTGAAATTATTGCATAAGGACGAAAATCTGGGTCAAGTTAAGGTGACAAAAGTATGGGCGAAAAATGTGGCAAGAGATTAATGCTAGAATACTCTTATGATGCAAGTCATGAAGAAGTTCTATGAGGAGGTGGTTGAGTCATTGCTGGTTGTTGTCTTATGCAGCCAGTGAATTACGGGAAATAAGCTGCAAGAGGACGAGAATCTCCGCCTAGTTAAAATAAATACTCTATAGGTCCGTGGAGAGTGACTGCACTTATAATATTTTTAAGAGTTTTAGTCCAAGAGCGTTCCTACCATAAACTGAATGCAGGCGACTAACAGGAGGCTAAAAAAGAAAACTGAATAAATTCGTCTGCCTTTCCCAATAATGATAAAAAGCCTAACCCAAAGACACCAATCTTTTTTATTTTTGTCAATAATCATGATTAAATATAAAAAGAATACCCTCAAACTGAAAATTTTTGCTTGTGTGTGTACCTATAATCTGTGAGGTCGAGCTAAGAATTTTGAAGATCTGAATAACCAGCGAGTGAATGTATGGCTTCTTCCCCGGACATTCCATTACTTCTTTCTGGCTCTTATTCACCCCATTGTATTATCGGAAATGGGAAGAAGATAATTATGTTGATGCTGCCTTCTCTCAGACTTACTCTTGAGTCTAGGATAAAGGTTAGCTCTCTTTTGATTTGGTTTGCTAGACTTTAATCAAGGTGAGTTGATATGAAATTTTACTCCCAGCGACTATAGTATCTAGAATCACGGAGCGTCCATGAGTAAGCTGAATAAAAGGAATGTACTTTAATTCATGGAGCCTTTGTGTAACGAATTTGCAGCAGCGTATTGATAGAGTATTGAGAAGAGGAAATTTTGAATAATGATAACGTACTTAACGCAAGTGAAATCACTGAAAAATTCATCATTATCATCATCATCGTCATCATCATCATCATCAGCAGCAGCAGCAGCATCCAAACCTCATTTTCCACGTAAGGATAGGGTGAGATATTGAAAAATACAATTCTAGAATTTGTTTCTGTGTAAAACAATGTGTAGGGCACTTTCTTGCCGGCTGAGAGATGGAAAGTGTTACGTGAATATTGTGACAGCAATGTGATGCACACAGCGAAGGAGTATGAGAAGGACGGATGCTGTTTGACGTTCAGGAGGAATGAGAAATATTCAAGGCAGGACGGTGCTGGCAGGGAATTATCAGCAAACTTTTCGGGGTAATACAGTACATAACAGTTTGTGTAGCTTACATACTCCATCAGCGCCTATGGCCATTGTTCTGTTGCGGATATTGGCGGTGGCAGGGCAGGGCATGGCATGGCAAGGCAGGTATTGGTGGTGGCGGGAGCAGGGCAGAGCAGGGCAGGAGTTGGCAGCACTGGGCGGGTTTGACTTATGTGCCACGCTCAGCCCACCACTGTGTTAAGGGCAGACTCCCCACCCTCTAACAATGCGATACCTAACGTAGGATGTAATAATTAACACACGACGCCTTAGGAGGCCGGCCCGGTCCGCCCTTATATTTGTATGCTGTAGTGTAAGGGTAATTTGGTAGGGGAGGGGGGTGCCTGGGCCTAGCCTGTGTGAGTAGTTGTACCCCCAGGCTGCCGCTACCCTGCCACCACCACCACCACCACAACACTGCCGCTGTGGTGTCGCCTTTAGTGTTCTGCCCCCAGCCCCTCACCACACAAAACACCACACCATCATACTCTCACCTCCCACACCACACCACCATGTCAGTGTGCAGTGACTGTGTTCTGTCCCACCCTCCTGGTGATGTGTGTTCCCAAACCTGACGTTATCCACCCTTCCTTCCATCCAGCTCCCTCTCCTCACACCTACTCAACCTCACCCCTGTCCCCTACTCCCTCCCCACCTCCTCCCCATCCCAACGCACCCCCATTCCTTACTCCTCCCCTCACACCCACCCACCTCCATCCCCACTCTATCTTCATACCCACCCCTTACACCCACCCAACCTCACCCCAACCTAACCCACACCCCCACCCCTCGTCAACAGCTCCTCGGGCCATCTCCTGGGTATTGGATATGTAAATAAACAAGTTGACACGGAGAATATTAGATATACTTCGTTTGCGTGTGACTGCCTAATATGGAAGGCAATCAATACAACGGCCCACTGATTTATTCCAAAATAAATATGCAGGGAAAAAAGTACCACTCAGGCAGGCAAGGTTACTCGAAATATTTGCAGTAAATCACGGGAGAAGTGGGTGCTTGTGAAGGCTTCCCCCTCCCCCCACACCCCCTTCAGCCACTCCCCTTGCCCTCCTCATTCCTTCAGCATTTCCCCTCCCCCCCTCCCTTCCCCTGTTCCTTCAGTCCTCCCTCCCCACCCTCCTCGCCTTAACAGCGCTCCCACCCCCTCCTCCACCAACCTTCCTCTCCCCACTCCACCAGTAACCCCCCCACCCCTCCATCATACAACCCCACCAAGTCCTCCCATCTTCCACTCCCTCCCTTCCCACTCCAGAAATTACCCATGCCACCCTTGCTCCTTCACTACTCCCCCTTCCATTCATTCCACTAACAGCCCCCCTTCCCCTTTCTCATCAAATACCCCTCCCCATTCTCCTCCAGCCCTACCCTGCCCCCCCCCTCCCCTCAAGCTCCTTCCCCCACCATTTGAGTTCCCCAACCCTCTTCACTAACTCTCTCACCGGTCCCTCACCCCCACTCACCTCCTCACTAGCTCTGCCCTTCCCTGTAATGTGAGGGAATACATCAGCCTTCCCCCCGTCTACCGCCCCCCCTCTCCTCCGACAGTCCGTCACGCCCCCCACCCCTCAAGCCCCTTGCTTCCCCCTCCCAATACTCCTCCATCATCCCCCCATTCCTCCAGCTCTCCCTCACGCCCCGCTCTACCCCTCTTGCTTACCCTCCCCCCAACAGTGTCCCCTTTCCTATTCTTCCAGCACTTTCTTCCTATCCTCCCTTATCGTTCTCGCCCCCCACCACCCATCTTCCTTCATCTCTCCTCCCCCCACCTCCCCCCTGCCTTTTCCTACATGCATGTGAGAGAAAATATCGGCTCCCCCTTCCATCACCACCACAAATCCCTCGCGCCACCCCTCCTCTTCAACAATAACCCCCCTCTCAACCACACCCACCTCCACCTACAACCCCGCCCATGCCTGTAATGTGGAAGAATAAATCAGCTGTTCTTGTCTACCACCACCACCACCACCACCACCACCCTTCCTTCAGCAGTCCCTCCCTACTCATCCAGCGCTTTCCTCTAACCCTCCATCATCCTTTTCACCCCTCACCACCTTCACCCTTCCCCAGCCCCTGTATCTCTACCTCCACCCACCTCCCACAACTCCTTCCCTGCCTGTAATGTGAGAAAATACATCAGCCTCCCCTGTCTACCACCACCACCACCACCACCACGAGCACCCCGCCTCAATTACTCACATTTATTTATAATCGGGTGGCCTCTGGTTTGGTGCGGCGGGGAGAGGAAATGTTGGAGGCCTCAGTCTGTCATTAGGTTGGGATTTACGAAGCCACGGTGTCAGGTGCTGCGGGTGATGGGCAACACTCCTCTGCTGTCACGAGAGAGGTTGGGGGTTTTTTTGACGATGGTAGAAGAAGGTTGAGTGGTCGGAGGTTAGGGTTTTAGTGATACGAGGGGACTTGGGCTTAGTGGCTGGGGTTTTGTTAGTGTTGAGGGGAAGGGGTTGGAGGTTTGGGGATTTTGGTAATGCGAGGTGGAGATTGAGAGTGAGGGTTAGCTGTAGGGATGTAATGGTTGGAAGAGGTGTGGAGGAGGGTGAAGGTGGGAGGTTGGCAGTGATGAGACGAGACGAGCAGGGGGTTACTTGACGTTATGCAGGGAGGGGTGAAGGTGTGGAGATGCTAGTGATAGGAGGAAACGAGTGAGGGATTTAGCAGTGATGTGAAAGTAAAGGAGTTAATGCATGGAGGAGGAGGTTGTGGTGGTAGTGTTGTTGGAGGTTGGAGTGACAGTGCTAGAACCAGGTTATGAGGTTGGAGGTTCAGTGAATTGGCAGTGATTACAAGAGGTGTGGAGGCTGAGTGGGAGTAAGCTGAGGGATTGGAAGTGAGTGAATGGGAGGGGGGGTGGCAGTGCAGGGGTAAAGGTAAGGAAATAGGGTGGTTGTGCAGGTGGATGAATGTTGGAGAGGGATGACAGTGATTGGAGAAGGCTACGTTAACATGATAGGGATAGGTGGGAGGTGGGATGAGGATAGAGGGGGGGGGATAAGGAGGGGGGTAAAGGGAGGGAGGGAGGGAGGGGGGGAAGAAAGGTTGGTAAGCATCTGGGTTCAGGTTCGTGTGACCCGCGATATGTAAGATTAACTTATTACAACTCCGCTCCTCATCTGAAATGCTAATTCTAATGGGCGAACAAAATTCTGGTGGTGTAATTTATGCTAAAGTGGCCCTACCCAACCATTTCCCTTTTTACATTTATGTGATGAATTGTGTACTTAGTCGGGGCTGCGGTAGTGGCTCGTTACAAGACGTTTGGCTGGACTTTCACTACACTAGCGTCCAGATTCCCAAAAAATTTACGACCGATCCCTCTTGGTTCTTAAGATTTACTTAGTTACAAGACGTTTGTTCGGTCGCTCACTACGCCCGGGTTCATTAAAAACTTACAGTAATTTCTAGCATGTACTTGTATTGACTGTTGCAGGAAACTCAGGAGGCCTGAAAATATTCTTCACTCTACTTTCCTTGTCCTTCCTGCTCCTTAAGGTGTTCAGGCGTCTCTAAATGAAGAGATCTTGAATTAGGCTTTCCATTGGTGCATTAATAGAAAATGCAGGCTCAGTCTTGCGTTCATTCTTTTGCATAAAAAATCCTCGTATTCATAAACGAACTTTTAAACAAGTCTTTCATAAAACTAAGATTTCTAAGAGGAAAATACATGGGAAGATTCTTATTTTTTTCATTTCTAGGAAGGAATAAGAGACGTGGAAAGATTCTGTTTTCTTCTCTATTATCGTCGCTAAAAGAATAAAATAGTTAGGTGATGGAATTGATCGCAAGTGTGTTGGTGGATCCGGGTCCCAGGCTCTCAGGTATACGGTTCCCAGGCCTTTGAAATAGTGTGTGTGGTGAGGCGGGGCGAAGGAGGATACATCATGGAATCGTCCCATTACCTCTACACTCTCCGAACATTAGCACTTGTCTGGCCTATTTGACTTTGCTGTTATCATTACTGCCTTGAGAAATAGGGCAATAATAAAGAGCTCCTTGAGAGATAGGGCTATATTAGAGAGTTCCTTGAGAAATAGGGCTATATTAAAGAGTTCCTTGAGAGATACGGCTATATTAGAGAGTTCCTTGAGAAATAGGGCTATATTAGAGAGTTCCTTGAGATTAGGGCTATATTAAAGAGTTCCTTGAGAAATAGGGCTATATTAAAGAGTTCCTTGATAAATAGGGCTGTATTAAAGAGTTCCTTGAGAAATAGGGCTATATTAAAGAGTTCCTTGAGAAATAGGGCTATATTAGAGAGTTGAGAAATAGGGCTATATTAAGGAGTTCCTTGAGAAATAGGGCTATATTAAAGAGTTTCTTGAGAAATAGGGCTATATTAAAGAGTTCCTTGAGAAATAGGGCTATATTAAAGAGTTCCTTGAGAAATAGGGCTATATTAAAGAGTTCCTTGAGAAATAGGGCTATATTAAAGAGTTCCTTGAGAAATAGGGCTATATTAAAGAGTTCCTTGAGAAATAGGGCTATATTAAAGAGTTCCTTGAGAAATAGGGCTATATTAAAGAGTTCCTTGAGAAATAGGGCAATATTAAGAGTTCCCATGTACCATATTCATTATTTACGTTATCTCTTGGCTCCTGTGTTATTAGACTCTGATATTATCCTTGGCGTGAGAAATGTAAATGTTCTGCTGATTTCGAGTGTGTGTGTGTGTGTGTGTGTGTGTGTGTGCGTGTGTGTGTGTGTGTGTGTGTGTTTTGTATACCTTTTTTTTTTTTGACACTAGAACATTAGAATTTGTTTGGACTATTTGACTTTGGAATTACCATAACTGGGTTGGAAAACAGCTTATATTACAGGTTTTCCGTGTGTCTTTTTTCATCTTTACCTTAACTCTGCTTGTTATTTGCGTCCTAGTTTGTTAATTTTGAGCTTATTTTGATTCTGGATTAGGAGAAGTATGAGGTTTATGTGATTTTGGTGTTAGCATTATTAACTTGAGAAAGTACTAATTCCAGTGTCATTTCGTTATATATGTTTGTTATACTGTACGTGTTTTATTTTTCGTTAGTGTTTTTTTCACACTGCTTGTGGGATGGAACCGTGTTTTTCGCAGGGATCAGTGAAGAGTGGCTGGATATGCAGACAAAAATAAGTATCTTCCCAAAGCTGAACGAATACATAGCGGAAAAGTCGAACTGTTTGAGGCACGCACTAGCAGAGATTAGGTTTTCATTGTATTTCGTCAGGTGTAAATTTTCCTCAGACGAAACTGCGAGGAGTGTTGTTTCTTTTACTGCACTGCCAGTTGCGGTGGACACTATCTTGGCGTATCTGTTTTACTTAGTGTTTCCGTTTCCTGTTTCTCTACCCTACTTGTAATTTGCTCGCAGGTTGTGTCTAGGATGATGGTAGTGCATTGGGGAGTATTCTAAGTGGCACAGGAGGCTTCATACCAGGATAATAATAGCCTTTTGTTTTCATCTGTAGCTTTAGAAGTAATAAGAGAACTGCAGCCTTTTGTCACTCGCTGTAGCATAAAAATTAATCAGAGAACTACAACCAAACTAACCAAATACGCCTGACTTATATTATTGATCATTTATATGTGATAGGTAAGCAGATATAAACATTTTTTTCCACTCATTCTGTCTATAATATTGCGATTTGTGATAATGTAATATTGGAACTGCTAGGGAAACTCACCAGACGAACACAGAAACGCTTCACTCATAATATTGGCCATTAATATGCGATGGTTAGACAGAAACAAACCGTCTCCCCGCTCACTGTAGCTGTAGGGAATGAAGTGGCTAAGTTATCTCCCCGCTGGACGTGGGGTTGAGGTGCTGGCCCAGTCACCATCGTAAAATATTCGGGGTCTATTATGGTTTGGGGAAAGGGTTGTGTGTGTGTGTGTGTGTGTGTGTGAGAGAGAGAGAGAGAGAGAGAGAGAGTTCATTAATGAGGAGAGGAGAGCATGGGAGGAGAAGAGGACCCAGAAAAGAAATATGGTTGACGTTTTCAATGATGTAGTTAGTTAGCGGGTGTTCTTATATTTTTTCTAATTTTCTTGGGAATTAAAGCACCTGGCGTTAGTAAGAGCAAAGTATAGATTGCGTTGTCTTACTGAAGAGGTTAATGAGATTGTTTTTAACCATATACCCACGAGGGATTTGTCATTAAACTTGCATGACAGAAGACGTATTAACAGGACATCATCGTAGTAAGAGAAATAAAGGAGGTCAGAGATTGTTTTTAACCATATATCTACGAGGGATTTGTCAGTAAAATTGCATGACAGAAGTGGTACCATTGGACGTCATCGCAGTGAGGGAAACAAAGGAGTTCACTCGTAACCCCACCATTACAAGTGAGTTTCGTATCTTGAAATCGTATATCTCTCGTTCGAATTAAAGAGTGGAGGGTGTAATCATAATGAAGGGGTATGTCTATGTAGAACTGCTGTAGAAATTGTGGTTATGTGGTTTACTGGAGATAGGAATGGATGCATAGGAAAGCAGACAAGCAGAGACAAGCCAGGAAAGCAGAGACAAATCTTTCTCCCTCCCACTGTAGGTGTTGGAGAGGAAGCGACTGGGATATGCACTAAATCTCTTTTTCATTTTAATATACGGCAAAATGTATGATAATTAAAATACACGTTTTTGTATATTATGCATGCACGATTATTCTCTGTTAGTTTACGAGCAACATAACTGATCACGAATGCACGTATGGAAATGTATGCACGAAACGTATCTTTTGGCTTATACTGTACGTGCAGCTTAAATGATTACGAAGGCACGTGAGGGTATGTATGCACGTAACTCCTCGTAACTTCTATGGCTGAACCGCAAAGTAATGGGATCAGGTTCTTGTGCTTTTGCTTTGCGTTGTTCATGTCGACTGCGTATTTATATTCCTTATTATCTTTATTCCATTTTAAATAAAGGGTGAAGGGGACAATAAAAGACAGACAGACTTAAGAGATGAATACATATAGAAAGAGAAATGTATTTACTGGGAGAGAAACAAAGAGGAGAGTTTCAGGCAACAAGATATATTAGAGAGAGAGAGAGAGAGAGAGAGAGAGAGAGAGCTGGTTTTGTTCCACACGATTTAATTTACAAGTGAAGAAGATATAAGTTATATCCTGTTCACCTTTCATCCTCTCCCCTTACCTTCCCTCTCCCCTTCCCCTCCCCTGTCCCCCTCGCTTTCCCCTCCCCCTCCCCCCCTTCTCTTCGTTTCACATCCCCTTATATCTTCCATTTTTTTCTTCTCCCATCATATGCCTTTCCTCCCCTCCCCTCCGATCCCCTCACCCTTTTCCCACTCTTCCCCTCAACACCCCTTCCCTCTGTTCTCCTCCTCTTCCAGTTCCTCCCATCCTTTCACTTCTCCTCCCTTCTCCCCATCCATCCCCTCCCTACACTCCTTTCTACAGTAACTTACCTGTACCAATCTGTTTAATTGTGTCCTGTTCTCATATCTTAAGCCACTCCATCCCATCCAAGCCTGTTTCATCCCATCCCCATCCAATCCCACTTCTATTACCTCCTGTCTCCCCCCCTCTCGTATAGCCCCAAGGAGCATCCGATCCCCCTACCAGCCTGTATTGAAACGCATTCCAGAATCAAAGCGGTTGTAGCAATAATCTTAACTATTTCATAACTTTCCCGGCTGGTCACTCTTTCCAACAGTTTTACGAGTCGGGGTGGAGAGGTAGGGAGAGAGAGGAGGGGAAGGAGAGGGGGAGAGGAGGGGGAGGAGAGGGGAAGAACAGGGAGGGAGGGAGGGTTACAGGAAAGGCAAGGGAAGGGCAGCGAAATGAAGGGAGGGAGGGAGGGAAGAAAGAAGAGGTGGATGGAAAGGTGTATTGTGTATAAACAGAATATTGTCTGCTATATCAAAGTCTAAATGCAATCTTTTGGTATTAACAAGAGTGAAAATGAATATAAGCAAAATACTGAGGACACCAAGGGCATGATGGCAAAATAAAGGGAGGGGGAAGAAAAGGTATATGTACGGTACACACACACACACACACACACACACACACACACACACACACACACACACACACACACACACACACACACACACACACACACACACACACACACACACACACACACACACACACACACACACACACACACACACAAAGAAAAGTGTCGAGTCTTCCCTTGTCTCTTCTTCCTCCTGTAAAACATAATCAATTTCCCGTCATAATTTAGGTTAGTACTCATAGGAAGGACAAGGAAAGAAAATTACTGAATATTACCATGTCTCTTGTTTTTCCTGCATAAAAAAAAAATAATAATAATAACTCTAGACACACAGACGAAGGATGTGAAGGCCTAGGAACAGGAAGCGTCGACCTGTAAATGTGAGTTATGAGAGTTTTTGTGTTTGTTATTTTTTTGCGACTTATTTGTTTTATGGACACTTTACTAGCGGGGTACACTGTCTATGGGGCTACGAAATGGTCCCTTTATTTTCCCTTTTTATACAAGTTTCCCCTCGGTAAGGAAATTCAATTATGTCTTAACAGTTTGGTTGACACATAATTCTCGGGTCACATTTCCTGTGTTTACTGTTTATTGCGGAAATCGTCCAAATTAGCAGGAGCGAGAGGAATGGGGAAAAAGTGGCGAACACGTTGAAAAAAGAACACAGAGAGACGAAAGTAGAAAAGACGAGCGGTGCAGCAAGAGACGAATGGAGAGAGAGAGAGAGAGAGAGAGTCCTCAGTTTATTGTGAATTTGGTATAGGTGCATAATGAAGCCTGTTTTTGAAGTATGACCCCATCCTTCTATTTTATTTTCATTTTTTTATTTTTGTTTACTTCCAAGTGTTTTTAAATGCAATGAAAACCGTCAGGTTATGAAGCAATAATCATGCTTTTTAAATTACTCTGTGCTTTAAATATGTGGCAGCTGTGTTATTATACCCAACCATTTATTACTGGATAAAAAGATGAGTACAGCGACTGATGATGATGATGATAATGATGTGGAATAGTTAGGATGATGATGAACGTAATGAAGTAAACGATGATGATGATGATGATGATGATGATGATGATAGTAAAGAAATGAGTGTTGTTGCTAGAACTGGCGATAATATTGATGATGATGATGACAACGCCGATGCTGAGGATGATGTTGAAAGGATGGGGGACAGTGATAATTTTGATGATAATGATGATGAAGGAAGAATTTGTTGTTGCGAAGTTGGGGAACAGTGATAATTTTTATGATGATGATGATGATGATGGAGGCATTTATTGTTGCGAGGGTGGGTGGGTGGGGTAGCTGAGGTGGCTTGGCTTGGTTTGGCTTGGGAACAGCGCTGCCCACTTTGCCACCGCCTCTTCCATTTACATAGTAACAGCCTTAATGACTTTCAGATCCTATGTTCCGTGTGTGGCCGATGCTTCCCCCTTCCTTCCACTTTTGTCTCGCGATTTTGCACACTTAGTCCACTTCAGTCCCATGTTTTTCTTTACCACTTTTGATCACTTAAATTTACTACATTCCTTTGATTATGGTAACTTAAGTCTAATTCAGTGTCTTTATTCTTGATCATTTAAATCCACTTCAGTTCCTTGGTTCTGAACACTTAAATTTACTACAGTCTCTTGGTTTCCTCACTTGATTCCACTCTTCTTCCTTGGTTTGGAACACACAAATCCACATCGGTCTACCTGGTTTTGAACATCTAAATCCGCTTATCCTATGCTCAAGATTATTTTAATCCCCCTCATTCCTTTCATTTAGCACACTTAATCCCATAAAAAATGACCAAGCGTTGTGTTCCCTTTAGAGA